>NW_026777463.1:300000-436166 GCF_028023285.1 Balaenoptera ricei | reverse complement strand
TAGCTGTTCCTTCAAACACTAGTGCTTAGGAAATCTATTGGAGGCAGAAGCAGTCAAGGGTAGCCTAGGGTTAGGGTTAGGCTTAGGGTTAGGGTTAGGGTACGGCTTAGGGTACGGTTCGGGTAGGGGTTCGGGTACGGCGTAGGGTATGGGTTAGGGTTAGGGTTAGTGTTAGGGTTAGGGCTCGGTTTAGGGTACGGGTTAGGATTAGGGTACGTGTTAGGGTTAGGGTAGGGGTTAGGGTTAGGGTACGCGTTAGGGTTAGGGTAGTTATTAAACCTATCCCACTCTCTAGATACCCCTTAGCACGTAAAGGAATATTATTTGGGGGTCCAGCCATGGAGAAGAGTTTAGACACTAGGATAAGATAAGGAACACACCCATTATAAAGAAATCACATTAGGATTCTCTTTTTAAGCTGTTCCTTCAAACACTAGTGCTTAGGAAATCTATTGGAGGCAGAAGCAGTCAAGGGTAGCCTAGGGTTAGGGTTAGGCTTAGGGTACGGCTTAGGGTACGGGTTCGGGGAGGGGTTCGGGTACGGCGTAGGGTATGGGTTAGGGTTAGGGTTAGTGTTAGGGTTAGGGCTCGGTTTAGGGTACGGGTTAGGATTAGGGTACGTGTTAGGGTTAGGGTAGGGGTTAGGGTTAGGGTACGCGTTAGGGTTAGGGTAGTTATTAAACCTATCCCACTCTCTAGATACCCCTTAGCACGTAAAGGAATATTATTTGCGGGTCCAGCCATGGAGAAGAGTTTAGACACTAGGATAAAATAAGGAACACATACATTATAAAGAAATCACATTAGGATTCTCTTTTTAAGATGTTCCTTAAAACACTAGTGCTTAGGAAATCTATTGGAGGCAGAAGCAGTCAAGGGTAGCCTAGGGTTAGGGTTACGCTTAGGGTTAGGGTTAGGGTACGGCTTAGGGTACGGTTTCGGGGAGGGGTTCGGGTACGGCGTAGGGTATGGGTTAGGGTTAGGGTTAGGGCTCGGTTTACGGTACGGGTTAGGATTAGGATACGTGTTAGGGTTAGGGTACGGTTTAGGGTTAGGGTACGCGTTAGGGTTAGGGTAGTTATTAAACCTATCCCACTCTCTAGATACCCCTTAGCACGTAAAGGAATATTATTTGGGGGTCCAGCCATGGAGAAGAGTTTAGACACTAGGATAAGATAAGGAACACACCCATTATAAAGAAATCACATTAGGATTCTCTTTTTAAGCTGTTCCTTCAAACACTAGTGCTTAGGAAATCTATTGGAGGCAGAAGCAGTCAAGGGTAGCCTAGGGTTAGGGTTAGGCTTAGGGTTAGGCATAGGGTACGGCTTAGGGTACGGGTTCGGGGAGGGGTTCGGGTACGGCGTAGGGTATGGGTTAGGGTTAGGGTTAGGGTTAGTGTTAGGGTTAGGGCTCGGTTTAGGGTACGGGTTAGGATTAGGGTACGTGTTAGGGTTAGGGTAGGGGTTAGGGTTAGGGTACGCGTTAGGGTTAGGGTAGTTATTAAACCTATCCCACTCTCTAGATACCCCTTAGCACGTAAAGGAATATTATTTGGGGGTCCAGCCATGGAGAAGCGTTTAGACACTAGGATAAGATAAGGAACACACCCATTATAAAGAAATCACATTAGGATTCTCTTTTTAAGCTGTTCCTTCAAACACTAGTGCTTAGGAAATCTATTGGAGGCAGAAGCAGTCAAGGGTAGCCTAGGGTTAGGGTTAGGCTTAGGGTTAGGCTTAGGGTACGGCTTAGGGTACGGGTTCGGGGAGGGGTTCGGGTACGGCGTAGGGTATGGGTTAGGGTTAGGGTTAGGGTTAGTGTTAGGGTTAGGGCTCGGTTTAGAGTACGGGTTAGGATTAGGGTACGTTTTAGGGTTAGGGTAGGGGTTAGGGTTAGGGTACGCGTTAGGGTTAGGGTAGTTATTAAACCTATCCCACTCTCTAGATACCCCTTAGCACGTAAAGGAATATTATTTGGGAGTCCAGCCATGGAGAAGAGTTTAGACACTAGGATAAGATAAGGAACACACCCATTATAAAGAAATCACATTAGGATTCTCTTTTTAAGCTGTTCCTTCAAACACTAGGGCTTAGGAAATCTATTGGAGGCAGAAGCAGTCAAGGGTAGCCTAGGGTTAGGGTTAGGCTTAGGGTTAGGGTTAGGGTACGGCTTAGGATACGGTTCGGGTAGGGGTTCGGGTACGGCGTAGGGTATGGGTTAGGGTTAGGGTTAGGGTTAGTGTTAGGGTTAGGGCTCGGTTTAGGGTACGGGTTAGGATTAGGGTACGTGTTAGGGTTAGGGTAGGGGTTAGGGTTAGGGTACGCGTTAGGGTTAGGGTAGTTATTAAACCTATCCCACTCTCTAGATACCCCTTAGCACGTAAAGGAATATTATTTGGGGGTCCAGCCATGGAGAAGAGTTTAGACACTAGGATAAGATAAGGAACACACCCATTATAAAGAAATCACATTAGGATTCTCTTTTTAAGCTGTTCCTTCAAACACTAGTGCTTAGGAAATCTATTGGAGGCAGAAGCAGTCAAGGGTAGCCTAGGGTTAGGGTTAGGCTTAGGGTTAGGCTTAGGGTACGGCTTAGGGTACGGTTTCGGGGAGGGGTTCGGGTACGGCGTAGGGTATGGGTTAGGGTTAGGGTTAGGGCTCGGTTTAGGGTACGGGTTAGGATTAGGGTACGTGTTAGGGTTAGGGTAGGGGTTAGGGTTAGGGTACGCGTTAGGGTTAGGATAGTTATTAAACCTATCCCACTCTCTAGATACCCCTTAGCACGTAAAGGAATATTATTTGCGGGTCCAGCCATGGAGAAGAGTTTAGACACTAGGATAAGATAAGGAACACACCCATTATAAAGAAATCACATTAGGATTCTCTTTTTAAGCTGTTCCTTCAAACACTAGTGCTTAGGAAATCTATTGGAGGCAGAAGCAGTCAAGGGTAGCCTAGGGTTAGGGTTAGGCTTAGGGTTAGGGTTAGGGTACGGCTTAGGGTACGGTTCGGGGAGGGGTTCGGGTACGGTGTAGGGTATGGGTTAGGGTTAGGGTTAGGGTTAGTGTTAGGGTTAGGGCTCGGTTTAGTGTACGGGTTAGGATTAGGGTACGTGTTAGGGTTAGGGTAGGGGTTAGGGTTAGGGTACGCGTTAGGGTTAGGGTAGTTATTAAACCTATCCCACTCTCTAGATACCCCTTAGCACGTAAAGGAATATTATTTGGGGGTCCAGCCATGGAGAAGAGTTTAGACACTAGGATAAGATAAGGAACACACCCATTATAAAGAAATCACATTAGGATTCTCTTTTTAAGCTGTTCCTTCAAACACTAGTGCTTAGGAAATCTATTGGAGGCAGAAGCAGTCAAGGGTAGCCTAGGGTTAGGGTTAGGCTTAGGGTTAGGGTTAGGGTACGGCTTAGGGTACGGTTTCGGGGAGGGGTTCGGGTACGGCGTAGGGTATGGGTTAGGGTTAGGGTTAGGGCTCGGTTTAGGGTACGGGTTAGGATTAGGATACGTGTTAGGGTTAGGGTACGGTTTAGGGTTAGTGTACGCGTTAGGGTTAGGGTAGTTATTAAACCTATCCCACTCTCTAGATACCCCTTAGCACGTAAAGGAATATTATTTGGGGGTCCTGCCATGGAGAAGAGTTTAGACACTAGGATAAGATAAGGAACACACCCATTATAAAGAAATCACATTAGGATTCTCTTTTTAAGCTGTTCCTTCAAACACTAGTGCTTAGGAAATCTATTGGAGGCAGAAGCAGTCAAGGGTAGCCTAGGGTTAGGGTTAGGCTTAGGGTTAGGCTTAGGGTACGGCTTAGGGTACGGGTTCGGGGAGGGGTTCGGGTACGGCGTAGGGTATGGGTTAGGGTTAGGGTTAGTGTTAGGGTTAGGGCTCGGTTTAGGGTACGGGTTAGGATTAGGGTACGTGTTAGGGTTAGGGTAGGGGTTAGGGTTAGGGTACGTGTTAGGGTTAGGGTAGTTATTAAACCTATCCCACTCTCTAGATACCCCTTAGCACGTAAAGGAATATTATTTGCGGGTCCAGCCATGGAGAAGAGTTTAGACACTAGGATAAAATAAGGAACACATACATTATAAAGAAATCACATTAGGATTCTCTTTTTAAGATGTTCCTTAAAACACTAGTGCTTAGGAAATCTATTGGAGGCAGAAGCAGTCAAGGGTAGCCTAGGGTTAGGGTTAGGCTTAGGGTTAGGGTTAGGGTACGGCTTAGGGTAGGGGTTCGGGGAGGTGCTCAGGTACGGCGTAGGGTATGGGTTAGGGTTAGGGTTAGGGTTCGTGTTAGGGTTAGGGCTCGGTTTAGGGTACGGGTTAGGATAAGGGTACGTTTTAGGGTTAGGGTAGGGGTTAGGGTTAGGGTACGCGTTAGGGTTAGGGTAGTTATTAAACCTATCCCACTCTCTAGATACCCCTTAGCACGTAAAGGAATATTATTTGGGGGTCCAGCCACGGAGAAGAGTTTAGACACTAGGATAAGATAAGGAACACACCCATTATAAAGAAATCACATTAGGATTCTCTTTTTAAGCTGTTCCTTCAAACACTAGTGCTTAGGAAATCTATTGGAGGCAGAAGCAGTCAAGGGTAGCCTAGGGTTAGGGTTAGGCTTAGGGTTAGGGTTAGGGTACGGCTTAGGGTACGGTTCGGGGAGGGGTTCGGGTACGGCGTAGGGTATGGGTTAGGGTTAGTGTTAGGGTTAGTGTTAGGGTTAGGGCTCGGTTTAGGGTACGGGTTAGGATTAGGGTACGTGTTAGGGTTAGGGTAGGGGTTAGGGTTAGGGTACGCGTTAGGGTTAGGGTAGTTATTAAACCTATCCCACTCTCTAGATACCCCTTAGCACGTAAAGGAATATTATTTGGGGGTCCAGCCATGGAGAAGAGTTAAGACACTAGGATAAGATAAGGAACACACCCATTATAAAGAAATCACATTAGGATTCTCTTTTTAAGCTGTTCCTTCAAACACTAGTGCTTAGGAAATCTATTGGAGGCAGAAGCAGTCAAGGGTAGCCTAGGGTTAGGGTTAGGCTTAGGGTTAGGGTTAGGGTACGGCTTAGGGTACGGTTTCGGGGAGGGGTTCGGGTACGGCGTAGGGTATGGGTTAGGGTTAGGGTTAGGGCTCGGTTTAGGGTACGGGTTAGGATTAGGATACGTGTTAGGGTTAGGGTACGGTTTAGGGTTAGGGTACGCGTTAGGGTTAGGGTAGTTATTAAACCTATCCTACTCTCTAGATACCCCTTAGCACGTAAAGGAATATTATTTGGGAGTCCAGCCATGGAGAAGAGTTTAGACACTAGGATAAGATAAGGAACACACCCATTATAAAGAAATCACATTAGGATTCTCTTTTTAAGCTGTTCCTTCAAACACTAGTGCTTAGGAAATCTATTGGAGGCAGAAGCAGTCAAGGGTAGCCTAGGGTTAGGGTTAGGCTTAGGGTTAGGGTTAGGGTACGGCTTAGGGTACGGTTCGGGGAGGGGTTCGGGTACGGCGTAGGGTATGGGTTAGGGTTAGGGTTAGTGTTAGGGTTAGGGCTCGGTTTAGGGTACGGGTTAGGATTAGGGTACGTGTTAGGGTTAGGGTAGGGGTTAGGGTTAGGGTACGCGTTAGGGTTAGGGTAGTTATTAAACCTATCCCACTCTCTAGATACCCCTTAGCACGTAAAGGAATATTATTTGGGGGTCCAGCCATGGAGAAGAGTTTAGACACTAGGATAAGATAAGGAACACACCCATTATAAAGAAATCACATTAGGATTCTCTTTTTAAGCTGTTCCTTCAAACACTAGTGCTTAGGAAATCTATTGGAGGCAGAAGCAGTCAAGGGTAGCCTAGGGTTAGGGTTAGGCTTAGGGTACGGCTTAGGGTACGGGTTCGGGGAGGGGTTCGGGTACGGCGTAGGGTATGGGTTAGGGTTAGGGTTAGTGTTAGGGTTAGGGCTCGGTTTAGGGTACGGGTTAGGATTAGGGTACGTGTTAGGGTTAGGGTAGGGGTTAGGGTTAGGGTACGCGTTAGGGTTAGGGTAGTTATTAAACCTATCCCACTCTCTAGATACCCCTTAGCACGTAAAGGAATATTATTTGCGGGTCCAGCCATGGAGAAGAGTTTAGACACTAGGATAAAATAAGGAACACATACATTATAAAGAAATCACATTAGGATTCTCTTTTTAAGATGTTCCTTAAAACACTAGTGCTTAGGAAATCTATTGGAGGCAGAAGCAGTCAAGGGTAGCCTAGGGTTAGGGTTACGCTTAGGGTTAGGGTTAGGGTACGGCTTAGGGTACGGTTTCGGGGAGGGGTTCGGGTACGGCGTAGGGTATGGGTTAGGGTTAGGGTTAGGGCTCGGTTTACGGTACGGGTTAGGATTAGGATACGTGTTAGGGTTAGGGTACGGTTTAGGGTTAGGGTACGCGTTAGGGTTAGGGTAGTTATTAAACCTATCCCACTCTCTAGATACCCCTTAGCACGTAAAGGAATATTATTTGGGGGTCCAGCCATGGAGAAGAGTTTAGACACTAGGATAAGATAAGGAACACACCCATTATAAAGAAATCACATTAGGATTCTCTTTTTAAGCTGTTCCTTCAAACACTAGTGCTTAGGAAATCTATTGGAGGCAGAAGCAGTCAAGGGTAGCCTAGGGTTAGGGTTAGGCTTAGGGTTAGGCATAGGGTACGGCTTAGGGTACGGGTTCGGGGAGGGGTTCGGGTACGGCGTAGGGTATGGGTTAGGGTTAGGGTTAGGGTTAGTGTTAGGGTTAGGGCTCGGTTTAGGGTACGGGTTAGGATTAGGGTACGTGTTAGGGTTAGGGTAGGTGTTAGGGTTAGGGTACGCGTTAGGGTTAGGGTAGTTATTAAACCTATCCCACTCTCTAGATACCCCTTAGCACGTAAAGGAATATTATTTGGGGGTCCAGCCATGGAGAAGCGTTTAGACACTAGGATAAGATAAGGAACACACCCATTATAAAGAAATCACATTAGGATTCTCTTTTTAAGCTGTTCCTTCAAACACTAGTGCTTAGGAAATCTATTGGAGGCAGAAGCAGTCAAGGGTAGCCTAGGGTTAGGGTTAGGCTTAGGGTTAGGGTTAGGGTATGGCTTAGGGTACGGTTTCGGCGAGGGGTTCGGGTACGGCGTAGGGTATGGGTCAGGGTTAGGGTTAGGGTTAGTGTTAGGGTTAGGGCTCGGTTTAGGGTACGGGTTAGGATTAGGGTACGTGTTAGGGTTAGGGTAGGTGTTAGGGTTAGGGTACGCGTTAGGGTTAGGGTAGTTATTAAACCTATCCCACTCTCTAGATACCCCTTAGCACGTAAAGGAATATTATTTGGGGGTCCAGCCATGGAGAAGAGTTTAGACACCAGGATAAGATAAGGAACACACCCATTATAAAGAAATCACATTAGGATTCTCTTTTTAAGCTGTTCCTTCAAACACTAGTGCTTAGGAAATCTATTGGAGGCAGAAGCAGTCAAGGGTAGCCTAGGGTTAGGGTTAGGCTTAGGGTTAGGCTTAGGGTACGGCTTAGGGTACGGGTTCGGGGAGGGGTTCGAGTACGGCGTAGGGTATGGGTTAGGGTTAGGGTTAGTGTTAGGGTTAGGGCTCGGTTTAGGGTACGGGTTAGGATTAGGGTACGTGTTAGGGTTAGGGTAGGGGTTAGGGTTAGGGTACGCGTTAGGGTTAGGGTAGTTATTAAACCTATCCCACTCTCTAGATACCCCTTAGCACGTAAAGGAATATTATTTGCGGGTCCAGCCATGGAGAAGAGTTTAGACACTAGGATAAAATAAGGAACACATACATTATAAAGAAATCACATTAGGATTCTCTTTTTAAGATGTTCCTTAAAACACTAGTGCTTAGGAAATCTATTGGAGGCAGAAGCAGTCAAGGGTAGCCTAGGGTTAGGGTTAGGCTTAGGGTTAGGCTTAGGGTACGGCTTAGGGTAGGGGTTCGGGGAGGTGCTCGGGTACGGCGTAGGGTATGGGTTAGGGTTAGGGTTAGGGTTCGTGTTAGGGTTAGGGCTCGGTTTAGGGTACGGGTTAGGATTAGGGTACGTGTTAGGGTTAGGGTAGGGGTTAGGGTTAGGGTACGCGTTAGGGTTAGGGTAGTTATTAAACCTATCCCACTCTCTAGATACCCCTTAGCACGTAAAGGAATATTATTTGGGGGTCCAGCCACGGAGAAGAGTTTAGACACTAGGATAAGATAAGGAACACACCCATTATAAAGAAATCACATTAGGATTCTCTTTTTAAGCTGTTCCTTCAAACACTAGTGCTTAGGAAATCTATTGGAGGCAGAAGCAGTCAAGGGTAGCCTAGGGTTAGGGTTAGGCTTAGGGTTAGGGTTAGGGTACGGCTTAGGGTACGGTTCGGGGAGGGGTTCGGGTACGGTGTAGGGTATGGGTTAGGGTTAGGGTTAGGGTTAGTGTTAGGGTTAGGGCTCGGTTTAGTGTACGGGTTAGGATTAGGGTACGTGTTAGGGTTAGGGTAGGGGTTAGGGTTAGGGTACGCGTTAGGGTTAGGGTAGTTATTAAACCTATCCCACTCTCTAGATACCCCTTAGCACGTAAAGGAATATTATTTGGGGGTCCAGCCATGGAGAAGAGTTTAGACACTAGGATAAGATAAGGAACACACCCATTATAAAGAAATCACATTAGGATTCTCTTTTTAAGCTGTTCCTTCAAACACTAGTGCTTAGGAAATCTATTGGAGGCAGAAGCAGTCAAGGGTAGCCTAGGGTTAGGGTTAGGCTTAGGGTTAGGGTTAGGGTACGGCTTAGGGTACGGTTTCGGGGAGGGGTTCGGGTACGGCGTAGGGTATGGGTTAGGGTTAGGGTTAGGGCTCGGTTTAGGGTACGGGTTAGGATTAGGATACGTGTTAGGGTTAGGGTACGGTTTAGGGTTAGTGTACGCGTTAGGGTTAGGGTAGTTATTAAACCTATCCCACTCTCTAGATACCCCTTAGCACGTAAAGGAATATTATTTGGGGGTCCAGCCATGGAGAAGAGTTTAGACACTAGGATAAGATAAGGAACACACCCATTATAAAGAAATCACATTAGGATTCTCTTTTTAAGCTGTTCCTTCAAACACTAGTGCTTAGGAAATCTATTGGAGGCAGAAGCAGTCAAGGGTAGCCTAGGGTTAGGGTTAGGCTTAGGGTTAGGCTTAGGGTACGGCTTAGGGTACGGGTTCGGGGAGGGGTTCGGGTACGGCGTAGGGTATGGGTTAGGGTTAGGGTTAGTGTTAGGGTTAGGGCTCGGTTTAGGGTACGGGTTAGGATTAGGGTACGTGTTAGGGTTAGGGTAGGGGTTAGGGTTAGGGTACGCATTAGGGTTAGGGTAGTTATTAAACCTATCCCACTCTCTAGATACCCCTTAGCACGTAAAGGAATATTATTTGGGGGTCCAGCCATGGAGAAGAGTTTAGACACTAGGATAAGATAAGGAACACACCCATTATAAAGAAATCACATTAGGATTCTCTTTTTAAGCTGTTCCTTCAAACACTAGTGCTTAGGAAATCTATTGGAGGCAGAAGCAGTCAAGGGTAGCCTAGGGTTAGGGTTAGGCTTAGGGTTAGGCTTAGGGTACGGCTTAGGGTACGGGTTCGGGGAGGGGTTCGGGTACGGCGTAGGGTATGGGTTAGGGTTAGGGTTAGGGTTAGTGTTAGGGTTAGGGCTCGGTTTAGAGTACGGGTTAGGATTAGGGTACGTTTTAGGGTTAGGGTAGGGGTTAGGGTTAGGGTACGCGTTAGGGTTAGGGTAGTTATTAAACCTATCCCACTCTCTAGATACCCCTTAGCACGTAAAGGAATATTATTTGGGAGTCCAGCCATGGAGAAGAGTTTAGACACTAGGATAAGATAAGGAACACACCCATTATAAAGAAATCACATTAGGATTCTCTTTTTAAGCTGTTCCTTCAAACACTAGTGCTTAGGAAATCTATTGGAGGCAGAAGCAGTCAAGGGTAGCCTAGGGTTAGGGTTAGGCTTAGGGTTAGGGTTAGGGTACGGCTTAGGGTACGGTTCGGGGAGGGGTTCGGGTACGGCGTAGGGTATGGGTTAGGGTTAGGGTTAGGGTTAGTGTTAGGGTTAGGGCTCGGTTTAGGGTACGGGTTAGGATTAGGGTACGTGTTAGGGTTAGGGTAGGGGTTAGGGTTAGGGTACGCGTTAGGGTTAGGGTAGTTATTAAACCTATCCCACTCTCTAGATACCCCTTAGCACGTAAAGGAATATTCTTTGGGGTCCAGCCATGGAGAAGAGTTTAGACACTAGGATAAGATAAGGAACACACCCATTATAAAGAAATCACATTAGGATTCTCTTTTTAAGCTGTTCCTTCAAACACTAGTGCTTAGGAAATCTATTGGAGGCAGAAGCAGTCAAGGGTAGCCTAGGGTTAGGGTTAGGCTTAGGGTACGGCTTAGGGTATGGGTTCGGGGAGGGGTTCGGGTACGGCGTAGGGTATGGGTTAGGGTTAGGGTTAGTGTTAGGGTTAGGGCTCGGTTTAGGGTACGGGTTAGGATTAGGGTACGTGTTAGGGTTAGGGTAGGGGTTAGGGTTAGGGTACGCGTTAGGGTTAGGGTAGTTATTAAACCTATCCCACTCTCTAGATACCCCTTAGCACGTAAAGGAATATTATTTGGGGGTCCAGCCATGGAGAAGAGTTTAGACACCAGGATAAGATAAGGAACACACCCATTATAAAGAAATCACATTAGGATTCTCTTTTTAAGCTGTTCCTTCAAACACTAGTGCTTAGGAAATCTATTGGAGGCAGAAGCAGTCAAGGGTAGCCTAGGGTTAGGGTTAGGCTTAGGGTTAGGCTTAGGGTACGGCTTAGGGTACGGGTTCGGGGAGGGGTTCGGGTACGGCGTAGGGTATGGGTTAGGGTTAGGGTTAGTGTTAGGGTTAGGGCTCGGTTTAGGGTACGGGTTAGGATTAGGGTACGTGTTAGGGTTAGGGTAGGGGTTAGGGTTAGGGTACGCATTAGGGTTAGGGTAGTTATTAAACCTATCCCACTCTCTAGATACCCCTTAGCACGTAAAGGAATATTATTTGCGGGTCCAGCCATGGAGAAGAGTTTAGACACTAGGATAAAATAAGGAACACATACATTATAAAGAAATCACATTAGGATTCTCTTTTTAAGATGTTCCTTAAAACACTAGTGCTTAGGAAATCTATTGGAGGTAGAAGCAGTCAAGGGTAGCCTAGGGTTAGGGTTAGGCTTAGGGTTAGGGTTAGGGTACGGCTTAGGGTAGGGGTTCGGGGAGGTGCTCGGGTACGGCGTAGGGTATGGGTTAGGGTTAGGGTTAGGGTTCGTGTTAGGGTTAGGGCTCGGTTTAGGGTACGGGTTAGGATTAGGGTACGTGTTAGGGTTAGGGTAGGGGTTAGGGTTAGGGTACGCGTTAGGGTTAGGGTAGTTATTAAACCTATCCCACTCTCTAGATACCCCTTAGCACGTAAAGGAATATTATTTGGGGGTCCAGCCACGGAGAAGAGTTTAGACACTAGGATAAGATAAGGAACACACCCATTATAAAGAAATCACATTAGGATTCTCTTTTTAAGCTGTTCCTTCAAACACTAGTGCTTAGGAAATCTATTGGAGGCAGAAGCAGTCAAGGGTAGCCTAGGGTTAGGGTTAGGCTTAGGGTTAGGGTTAGGGTACGGCTTAGGGTACGGTTCGGGGAGGGGTTCGGGTACGGCGTAGGGTATGGGTTAGGGTTAGGGTTAGGGTTAGTGTTAGGGTTAGGGCTCGGTTTAGTGTACGGGTTAGGATTAGGGTACGTGTTAGGGTTAGGGTAGGGGTTAGGGTTAGGGTACGCGTTAGGGTTAGGGTAGTTATTAAACCTATCCCACTCTCTAGATACCCCTTAGCACGTAAAGGAATATTATTTGGGGGTCCAGCCATGGAGAAGAGTTTAGACACTAGGATAAGATAAGGAACACACCCATTATAAAGAAATCACATTAGGATTCTCTTTTTAAGCTGTTCCTTCAAACACTAGTGCTTAGGAAATCTATTGGAGGCAGAAGCAGTCAAGGGTAGCCTAGGGTTAGGGTTAGGCTTAGGGTTAGGGTTAGGGTACGGCTTAGGGTACGGTTTCGGGGAGGGGTTCGGGTACGGCGTAGGGTATGGGTTAGGGTTAGGGTTAGTGTTAGGGTTAGGGCTCGGTTTAGGGTACGGGTTAGGATTAGGGTACGTGTTAGGGTTAGGGTAGGGGTTAGGGTTAGGGTACGCGTTAGGGTTAGGGTAGTTATTAAACCTATCCCACTCTCTAGATACCCCTTAGCACGTAAAGGAATATTATTTGGGGGTCCAGCCATGGAGAAGAGTTTAGACACTAGGATAAGATAAGGAACACACCCATTATAAAGAAATCACATTAGGATTCTCTTTTTAAGCTGTTCCTTCAAACACTAGTGCTTAGGAAATCTATTGGAGGCAGAAGCAGTCAAGGGTAGCCTAGGGTTAGGGTTAGGCTTAGGGTTAGGGTTAGGGTACGGCTTAGGGTACGGTTCGGGGAGGGGTTCGGGTACGGCGTAGGGTATGGGTTAGGGTTAGGGTTAGGGTTAGTGTTAGGGTTAGGGCTCGGTTTAGGGTACGGGTTAGGATTAGGGTACGTGTTAGGGTTAGGGTAGGTGTTAGGGTTAGGGTACGCGTTAGGGTTAGGGTAGTTATTAAACCTATCCCACTCTCTAGATACCCCTTAGCACGTAAAGGAATATTATTTGGGGGTCCAGCCATGGAGAAGAGTTTAGACACCAGGATAAGATAAGGAACACACCCATTATAAAGAAATCACATTAGGATTCTCTTTTTAAGCTGTTCCTTCAAACACTAGTGCTTAGGAAATCTATTGGAGGCAGAAGCAGTCAAGGGTAGCCTAGGGTTAGGGTTAGGCTTAGGGTTAGGCTTAGGGTACGGCTTAGGGTACGGGTTCGGGGAGGGGTTCGGGTACGGCGTAGGGTATGGGTTAGGGTTAGGGTTAGTGTTAGGGTTAGGGCTCGGTTTAGGGTACGGGTTAGGATTAGGGTACGTGTTAGGGTTAGGGTAGGGGTTAGGGTTAGGGTACGCGTTAGGGTTAGGGTAGTTATTAAACCTATCCCACTCTCTAGATACCCCTTAGCACGTAAAGGAATATTATTTGCGGGTCCAGCCATGGAGAAGAGTTTAGACACTAGGATAAAATAAGGAACACATACATTATAAAGAAATCACATTAGGATTCTCTTTTTAAGATGTTCCTTAAAACACTAGTGCTTAGGAAATCTATTGGAGGCAGAAGCAGTCAAGGGTAGCCTAGGGTTAGGGTTAGGCTTAGGGTTAGGCTTAGGGTACGGCTTAGGGTAGGGGTTCGGGGAGGTGCTCGGGTACGGCGTAGGGTATGGGTTAGGGTTAGGGTTAGGGTTCGTGTTAGGGTTAGGGCTCGGTTTAGGGTACGGGTTAGGATTAGGGTACGTGTTAGGGTTAGGGTAGGGGTTAGGGTTAGGGTACGCGTTAGGGTTAGGGTAGTTATTAAACCTATCCCACTCTCTAGATACCCCTTAGCACGTAAAGGAATATTATTTGGGGGTCCAGCCACGGAGAAGAGTTTAGACACTAGGATAAAATAAGGAACACATACATTATAAAGAAATCACATTAGGATTCTCTTTTTAAGATGTTCCTTAAAACACTAGTGCTTAGGAAATCTATTGGAGGCAGAAGCAGTCAAGGGTAGCCTAGGGTTAGGGTTAGGCTTAGGGTTAGGCTTAGGGTACGGCTTAGGGTAGGGGTTCGGGGAGGTGCTCGGGTACGGCGTAGGGTATGGGTTAGGGTTAGGGTTAGGGTTAGTGTTAGGGTTAGGGCTCGGTTTAGTGTACGGGTTAGGATTAGGGTACGTGTTAGGGTTAGGGTAGGGGTTAGGGTTAGGGTACGCGTTAGGGTTAGGGTAGTTATTAAACCTATCCCACTCTCTAGATACCCCTTAGCACGTAAAGGAATATTATTTGGGGGTCCAGCCATGGAGAAGAGTTTAGACACTAGGATAAGATAAGGAACACACCCATTATAAAGAAATCACATTAGGATTCTCTTTTTAAGCTGTTCCTTCAAACACTAGTGCTTAGGAAATCTATTGGAGGCAGAAGCAGTCAAGGGTAGCCTAGGGTTAGGGTTAGGCTTAGGGTTAGGGTTAGGGTACGGCTTAGGGTACGGTTTCGGGGAGGGGTTCGGGTACGGCGTAGGGTATGGGTTAGGGTTAGGGTTAGGGCTCGGTTTAGGGTACGGGTTAGGATTAGGATACGTGTTAGGGTTAGGGTACGGTTTAGGGTTAGTGTACGCGTTAGGGTTAGGGTAGTTATTAAACCTATCCCACTCTCTAGATACCCCTTAGCACGTAAAGGAATATTATTTGGGGGTCCAGCCATGGAGAAGAGTTTAGACACTAGGATAAGATAAGGAACACACCCATTATAAAGAAATCACATTAGGATTCTCTTTTTAAGCTGTTCCTTCAAACACTAGTGCTTAGGAAATCTATTGGAGGCAGAAGCAGTCAAGGGTAGCCTAGGGTTAGGGTTAGGCTTAGGGTTAGGCTTAGGGTACGGCTTAGGGTACGGGTTCGGGGAGGGGTTCGGGTACGGCGTAGGGTATGGGTTAGGGTTAGGGTTAGTGTTAGGGTTAGGGCTCGGTTTAGGGTACGGGTTAGGATTAGGGTACGTGTTAGGGTTAGGGTAGGGGTTAGGGTTAGGGTACGTGTTAGGGTTAGGGTAGTTATTAAACCTATCCCACTCTCTAGATACCCCTTAGCACGTAAAGGAATATTATTTGCGGGTCCAGCCATGGAGAAGAGTTTAGACACTAGGATAAAATAAGGAACACATACATTATAAAGAAATCACATTAGGATTCTCTTTTTAAGATGTTCCTTAAAACACTAGTGCTTAGGAAATCTATTGGAGGCAGAAGCAGTCAAGGGTAGCCTAGGGTTAGGGTTAGGCTTAGGGTTAGGGTTAGGGTACGGCTTAGGGTAGGGGTTCGGGGAGGTGCTCAGGTACGGCGTAGGGTATGGGTTAGGGTTAGGGTTAGGGTTCGTGTTAGGGTTAGGGCTCGGTTTAGGGTACGGGTTAGGATAAGGGTACGTTTTAGGGTTAGGGTAGGGGTTAGGGTTAGGGTACGCGTTAGGGTTAGGGTAGTTATTAAACCTATCCCACTCTCTAGATACCCCTTAGCACGTAAAGGAATATTATTTGGGGGTCCAGCCACGGAGAAGAGTTTAGACACTAGGATAAGATAAGGAACACACCCATTATAAAGAAATCACATTAGGATTCTCTTTTTAAGCTGTTCCTTCAAACACTAGTGCTTAGGAAATCTATTGGAGGCAGAAGCAGTCAAGGGTAGCCTAGGGTTAGGGTTAGGCTTAGGGTTAGGGTTAGGGTACGGCTTAGGGTACGGTTCGGGGAGGGGTTCGGGTACGGCGTAGGGTATGGGTTAGGGTTAGTGTTAGGGTTAGTGTTAGGGTTAGGGCTCGGTTTAGGGTACGGGTTAGGATTAGGGTACGTGTTAGGGTTAGGGTAGGGGTTAGGGTTAGGGTACGCGTTAGGGTTAGGGTAGTTATTAAACCTATCCCACTCTCTAGATACCCCTTAGCACGTAAAGGAATATTATTTGGGGGTCCAGCCATGGAGAAGAGTTAAGACACTAGGATAAGATAAGGAACACACCCATTATAAAGAAATCACATTAGGATTCTCTTTTTAAGCTGTTCCTTCAAACACTAGTGCTTAGGAAATCTATTGGAGGCAGAAGCAGTCAAGGGTAGCCTAGGGTTAGGGTTAGGCTTAGGGTTAGGGTTAGGGTACGGCTTAGGGTACGGTTTCGGGGAGGGGTTCGGGTACGGCGTAGGGTATGGGTTAGGGTTAGGGTTAGGGCTCGGTTTAGGGTACGGGTTAGGATTAGGATACGTGTTAGGGTTAGGGTACGGTTTAGGGTTAGGGTACGCGTTAGGGTTAGGGTAGTTATTAAACCTATCCCACTCTCTAGATACCCCTTAGCACGTAAAGGAATATTATTTGGGGGTCCAGCCACGGAGAAGAGTTTAGACACTAGGATAAGATAAGGAACACACCCATTATAAAGAAATCACATTAGGATTCTCTTTTTAAGCTGTTCCTTCAAACACTAGTGCTTAGGAAATCTATTGGAGGCAGAAGCAGTCAAGGGTAGCCTAGGGTTAGGGTTAGGCTTAGGGTTAGGGTTAGGGTACGGCTTAGGGTACGGTTCGGGGAGGGGTTCGGGTACGGCGTAGGGTATGGGTTAGGGTTAGGGTTAGGGTTAGTGTTAGGGTTAGGGCTCGGTTTAGTGTACGGGTTAGGATTAGGGTACGTGTTAGGGTTAGGGTAGGGGTTAGGGTTAGGGTACGCGTTAGGGTTAGGGTAGTTATTAAACCTATCCCACTCTCTAGATACCCCTTAGCACGTAAAGGAATATTATTTGGGGGTCCAGCCATGGAGAAGAGTTTAGACACTAGGATAAGATAAGGAACACACCCATTATAAAGAAATCACATTAGGATTCTCTTTTTAAGCTGTTCCTTCAAACACTAGTGCTTAGGAAATCTATTGGAGGCAGAAGCAGTCAAGGGTAGCCTAGGGTTAGGGTTAGGCTTAGGGTTAGGGTTAGGGTACGGCTTAGGGTACGGTTTCGGGGAGGGGTTCGGGTACGGCGTAGGGTATGGGTTAGGGTTAGGGTTAGTGTTAGGGTTAGGGCTCGGTTTAGGGTACGGGTTAGGATTAGGGTACGTGTTAGGGTTAGGGTAGGGGTTAGGGTTAGGGTACGCGTTAGGGTTAGGGTAGTTATTAAACCTATCCCACTCTCTAGATACCCCTTAGCACGTAAAGGAATATTATTTGGGGGTCCAGCCATGGAGAAGAGTTTAGACACTAGGATAAGATAAGGAAGACACCCATTATAAAGAAATCACATTAGGATTCTCTTTTTAAGCTGTTCCTTCAAACACTAGTGCTTAGGAAATCTATTGGAGGCAGAAGCAGTCAAGGGTAGCCTAGGGTTAGGGTTAGGCTTAGGGTTAGGGTTAGGGTACGGCTTAGGGTACGGTTCGGGGAGGGGTTCGGGTACGGCGTAGGGTATGGGTTAGGGTTAGGGTTAGGGTTAGTGTTAGGGTTAGGGCTCGGTTTAGGGTACGGGTTAGGATTAGGGTACGTGTTAGGGTTAGGGTAGGTGTTAGGGTTAGGGTACGCGTTAGGGTTAGGGTAGTTATTAAACCTATCCCACTCTCTAGATACCCCTTAGCACGTAAAGGAATATTATTTGGGGGTCCAGCCATGGAGAAGAGTTTAGACACCAGGATAAGATAAGGAACACACCCATTATAAAGAAATCACATTAGGATTCTCTTTTTAAGCTGTTCCTTCAAACACTAGTGCTTAGGAAATCTATTGGAGGCAGAAGCAGTCAAGGGTAGCCTAGGGTTAGGGTTAGGCTTAGGGTTAGGCTTAGGGTACGGCTTAGGGTACGGGTTCGGGGAGGGGTTCGGGTACGGCGTAGGGTATGGGTTAGGGTTAGGGTTAGTGTTAGGGTTAGGGCTCGGTTTAGGGTACGGGTTAGGATTAGGGTACGTGTTAGGGTTAGGGTAGGGGTTAGGGTTAGGGTACGCGTTAGGGTTAGGGTAGTTATTA
This sequence comes from Balaenoptera ricei, assembly GCF_028023285.1. Taxonomy (NCBI): domain Eukaryota; kingdom Metazoa; phylum Chordata; class Mammalia; order Artiodactyla; family Balaenopteridae; genus Balaenoptera; species Balaenoptera ricei. The sequence goes on along the minus strand of NW_026777463.1, from coordinate 418,436 downwards.
AACCTATCCCACTCTCTAGATACCCCTTAGCACGTAAAGGAATATTATTTGCGGGTCCAGCCATGGAGAAGAGTTTAGACACTAGGATAAAATAAGGAACACATACATTATAAAGAAATCACATTAGGATTCTCTTTTTAAGATGTTCCTTAAAACACTAGTGCTTAGGAAATCTATTGGAGGCAGAAGCAGTCAAGGGTAGCCTAGGGTTAGGGTTAGGCTTAGGGTTAGGCTTAGGGTAGGGGTTCGGGGAGGTGCTCGGGTACGGCGTAGGGTATGGGTTAGGGTTAGGGTTAGGGTTCGTGTTAGGGTTAGGGCTCGGTTTAGGGTACGGGTTAGGATTAGGGTACGTGTTAGGGTTAGGGTAGGGGTTAGGGTTAGGGTACGCGTTAGGGTTAGGGTAGTTATTAAACCTATCCCACTCTCTAGATACCCCTTAGCACGTAAAGGAATATTATTTGGGGGTCCAGCCACGGAGAAGAGTTTAGACACTAGGATAAAATAAGGAACACATACATTATAAAGAAATCACATTAGGATTCTCTTTTTAAGATGTTCCTTAAAACACTAGTGCTTAGGAAATCTATTGGAGGCAGAAGCAGTCAAGGGTAGCCTAGGGTTAGGGTTAGGCTTAGGGTTAGGCTTAGGGTACGGCTTAGGGTAGGGGTTCGGGGAGGTGCTCGGGTACGGCGTAGGGTATGGGTTAGGGTTAGGGTTAGGGTTAGTGTTAGGGTTAGGGCTCGGTTTAGTGTACGGGTTAGGATTAGGGTACGTGTTAGGGTTAGGGTAGGGGTTAGGGTTAGGGTACGCGTTAGGGTTAGGGTAGTTATTAAACCTATCCCACTCTCTAGATACCCCTTAGCACGTAAAGGAATATTATTTGGGGGTCCAGCCATGGAGAAGAGTTTAGACACTAGGATAAGATAAGGAACACACCCATTATAAAGAAATCACATTAGGATTCTCTTTTTAAGCTGTTCCTTCAAACACTAGTGCTTAGGAAATCTATTGGAGGCAGAAGCAGTCAAGGGTAGCCTAGGGTTAGGGTTAGGCTTAGGGTTAGGCTTAGGGTACGGCTTAGGGTACGGGTTCGGGGAGGGGTTCGGGTACGGCGTAGGATATGGGTTAGGGTTAGGGTTAGTGTTAGGGTTAGGGCTCGGTTTAGGGTACGGGTTAGGATTAGGGTACGTGTTAGGGTTAGGGTAGGGGTTAGGGTTAGGGTACGTGTTAGGGTTAGGGTAGTTATTAAACCTATCCCACTCTCTAGATACCCCTTAGCACGTAAAGGAATATTATTTGCGGGTCCAGCCATGGAGAAGAGTTTAGACACTAGGATAAAATAAGGAACACATACATTATAAAGAAATCACATTAGGATTCTCTTTTTAAGCTGTTCCTTCAAACACTAGTGCTTAGGAAATCTATTGGAGGCAGAAGCAGTCAAGGGTAGCCTAGGGTTAGGGTTAGGCTTAGGGTTAGGCTTAGGGTACGGCTTAGGGTACGGGTTCGGGGAGGGGTTCGGGTACGGCGTAGGGTATGGGTTAGGGTTAGGGTTAGTGTTAGGGTTAGGGCTCGGTTTAGGGTACGGGTTAGGATTAGGGTACGTGTTAGGGTTAGGGTAGGGGTTAGGGTTAGGGTACGCATTAGGGTTAGGGTAGTTATTAAACCTATCCCACTCTCTAGATACCCCTTAGCACGTAAAGGAATATTATTTGCGGGTCCAGCCATGGAGAAGAGTTTAGACACTAGGATAAAATAAGGAACACATACATTATAAAGAAATCACATTAGGATTCTCTTTTTAAGATGTTCCTTAAAACACTAGTGCTTAGGAAATCTATTGGAGGCAGAAGCAGTCAAGGGTAGCCTAGGGTTAGGGTTAGGCTTAGGGTTAGGGTTAGGGTACGGCTTAGGGTAGGGGTTCGGGGAGGTGCTCGGGTACGGCGTAGGGTATGGGTTAGGGTTAGGGTTAGGGTTCGTGTTAGGGTTAGGGCTCGGTTTAGGGTACGGGTTAGGATTAGGGTACGTGTTAGGGTTAGGGTAGGGGTTAGGGTTAGGGTACGCGTTAGGGTTAGGGTAGTTATTAAACCTATCCCACTCTCTAGATACCCCTTAGCACGTAAAGGAATATTATTTGGGGGTCCAGCCACGGAGAAGAGTTTAGACACTAGGATAAGATAAGGAACACACCCATTATAAAGAAATCACATTAGGATTCTCTTTTTAAGCTGTTCCTTCAAACACTAGTGCTTAGGAAATCTATTGGAGGCAGAAGCAGTCAAGGGTAGCCTAGGGTTAGGGTTAGGCTTAGGGTTAGGGTTAGGGTACGGCTTAGGGTACGGTTCGGGGAGGGGTTCGGGTACGGCGTAGGGTATGGGTTAGGGTTAGGGTTAGGGTTAGTGTTAGGGTTAGGGCTCGGTTTAGTGTACGGGTTAGGATTAGGGTACGTGTTAGGGTTAGGGTAGGGGTTAGGGTTAGGGTACGCGTTAGGGTTAGGGTAGTTATTAAACCTATCCCACTCTCTAGATACCCCTTAGCACGTAAAGGAATATTATTTGGGGGTCCAGCCATGGAGAAGAGTTTAGACACTAGGATAAGATAAGGAACACACCCATTATAAAGAAATCACATTAGGATTCTCTTTTTAAGCTGTTCCTTCAAACACTAGTGCTTAGGAAATCTATTGGAGGCAGAAGCAGTCAAGGGTAGCCTAGGGTTAGGGTTAGGCTTAGGGTTAGGGTTAGGGTACGGCTTAGGGTACGGTTTCGGGGAGGGGTTCGGGTACGGCGTAGGGTATGGGTTAGGGTTAGGGTTAGTGTTAGGGTTAGGGCTCGGTTTAGGGTACGGGTTAGGATTAGGGTACGTGTTAGGGTTAGGGTAGGGGTTAGGGTTAGGGTACGCGTTAGGGTTAGGGTAGTTATTAAACCTATCCCACTCTCTAGATACCCCTTAGCACGTAAAGGAATATTATTTGGGGGTCCAGCCATGGAGAAGAGTTTAGACACTAGGATAAGATAAGGAACACACCCATTATAAAGAAATCACATTAGGATTCTCTTTTTAAGCTGTTCCTTCAAACACTAGTGCTTAGGAAATCTATTGGAGGCAGAAGCAGTCAAGGGTAGCCTAGGGTTAGGGTTAGGCTTAGGGTTAGGCTTAGGGTACGGCTTAGGGTACGGGTTCGGGGAGGGGTTCGGGTACGGCGTAGGGTATGGGTTAGGGTTAGGGTTAGTGTTAGGGTTAGGGCTCGGTTTAGGGTACGGGTTAGGATTAGGGTACGTGTTAGGGTTAGGGTAGGTGTTAGGGTTAGGGTACGCGTTAGGGTTAGGGTAGTTATTAAACCTATCCCACTCTCTAGATACCCCTTAGCACGTAAAGGAATATTATTTGGGGGTCCAGCCATGGAGAAGAGTTTAGACACCAGGATAAGATAAGGAACACACCCATTATAAAGAAATCACATTAGGATTCTCTTTTTAAGCTGTTCCTTCAAACACTAGTGCTTAGGAAATCTATTGGAGGCAGAAGCAGTCAAGGGTAGCCTAGGGTTAGGGTTAGGCTTAGGGTTAGGCTTAGGGTACGGCTTAGGGTACGGGTTCGGGGAGGGGTTCGGGTACGGCGTAGGGTATGGGTTAGGGTTAGGGTTAGTGTTAGGGTTAGGGCTCGGTTTAGGGTACGGGTTAGGATTAGGGTACGTGTTAGGGTTAGGGTAGGGGTTAGGGTTAGGGTACGCGTTAGGGTTAGGGTAGTTATTAAACCTATCCCACTCTCTAGATACCCCTTAGCACGTAAAGGAATATTATTTGCGGGTCCAGCCATGGAGAAGAGTTTAGACACTAGGATAAAATAAGGAACACATACATTATAAAGAAATCACATTAGGATTCTCTTTTTAAGATGTTCCTTAAAACACTAGTGCTTAGGAAATCTATTGGAGGCAGAAGCAGTCAAGGGTAGCCTAGGGTTAGGGTTAGGCTTAGGGTTAGGCTTAGGGTACGGCTTAGGGTAGGGGTTCGGGGAGGTGCTCGGGTACGGCGTAGGGTATGGGTTAGGGTTAGGGTTAGGGTTCGTGTTAGGGTTAGGGCTCGGTTTAGGGTACGGGTTAGGATTAGGGTACGTGTTAGGGTTAGGGTAGGGGTTAGGGTTAGGGTACGCGTTAGGGTTAGGGTAGTTATTAAACCTATCCCACTCTCTAGATACCCCTTAGCACGTAAAGGAATATTATTTGGGGGTCCAGCCACGGAGAAGAGTTTAGACACTAGGATAAAATAAGGAACACATACATTATAAAGAAATCACATTAGGATTCTCTTTTTAAGATGTTCCTTAAAACACTAGTGCTTAGGAAATCTATTGGAGGCAGAAGCAGTCAAGGGTAGCCTAGGGTTAGGGTTAGGCTTAGGGTTAGGCTTAGGGTACGGCTTAGGGTAGGGGTTCGGGGAGGTGCTCGGGTACGGCGTAGGGTATGGGTTAGGGTTAGGGTTAGGGTTAGTGTTAGGGTTAGGGCTCGGTTTAGTGTACGGGTTAGGATTAGGGTACGTGTTAGGGTTAGGGTAGGGGTTAGGGTTAGGGTACGCGTTAGGGTTAGGGTAGTTATTAAACCTATCCCACTCTCTAGATACCCCTTAGCACGTAAAGGAATATTATTTGGGGGTCCAGCCATGGAGAAGAGTTTAGACACTAGGATAAGATAAGGAACACACCCATTATAAAGAAATCACATTAGGATTCTCTTTTTAAGCTGTTCCTTCAAACACTAGTGCTTAGGAAATCTATTGGAGGCAGAAGCAGTCAAGGGTAGCCTAGGGTTAGGGTTAGGCTTAGGGTTAGGGTTAGGGTACGGCTTAGGGTACGGTTTCGGGGAGGGGTTCGGGTACGGCGTAGGGTATGGGTTAGGGTTAGGGTTAGGGCTCGGTTTAGGGTACGGGTTAGGATTAGGATACGTGTTAGGGTTAGGGTACGGTTTAGGGTTAGTGTACGCGTTAGGGTTAGGGTAGTTATTAAACCTATCCCACTCTCTAGATACCCCTTAGCACGTAAAGGAATATTATTTGGGGGTCCAGCCATGGAGAAGAGTTTAGACACTAGGATAAGATAAGGAACACACCCATTATAAAGAAATCACATTAGGATTCTCTTTTTAAGCTGTTCCTTCAAACACTAGTGCTTAGGAAATCTATTGGAGGCAGAAGCAGTCAAGGGTAGCCTAGGGTTAGGGTTAGGCTTAGGGTTAGGCTTAGGGTACGGCTTAGGGTACGGGTTCGGGGAGGGGTTCGGGTACGGCGTAGGGTATGGGTTAGGGTTAGGGTTAGTGTTAGGGTTAGGGCTCGGTTTAGGGTACGGGTTAGGATTAGGGTACGTGTTAGGGTTAGGGTAGGGGTTAGGGTTAGGGTACGTGTTAGGGTTAGGGTAGTTATTAAACCTATCCCACTCTCTAGATACCCCTTAGCACGTAAAGGAATATTATTTGCGGGTCCAGCCATGGAGAAGAGTTTAGACACTAGGATAAAATAAGGAACACATACATTATAAAGAAATCACATTAGGATTCTCTTTTTAAGATGTTCCTTAAAACACTAGTGCTTAGGAAATCTATTGGAGGCAGAAGCAGTCAAGGGTAGCCTAGGGTTAGGGTTAGGCTTAGGGTTAGGGTTAGGGTACGGCTTAGGGTAGGGGTTCGGGGAGGTGCTCAGGTACGGCGTAGGGTATGGGTTAGGGTTAGGGTTAGGGTTCGTGTTAGGGTTAGGGCTCGGTTTAGGGTACGGGTTAGGATAAGGGTACGTTTTAGGGTTAGGGTAGGGGTTAGGGTTAGGGTACGCGTTAGGGTTAGGGTAGTTATTAAACCTATCCCACTCTCTAGATACCCCTTAGCACGTAAAGGAATATTATTTGGGGGTCCAGCCACGGAGAAGAGTTTAGACACTAGGATAAGATAAGGAACACACCCATTATAAAGAAATCACATTAGGATTCTCTTTTTAAGCTGTTCCTTCAAACACTAGTGCTTAGGAAATCTATTGGAGGCAGAAGCAGTCAAGGGTAGCCTAGGGTTAGGGTTAGGCTTAGGGTTAGGGTTAGGGTACGGCTTAGGGTACGGTTCGGGGAGGGGTTCGGGTACGGCGTAGGGTATGGGTTAGGGTTAGTGTTAGGGTTAGTGTTAGGGTTAGGGCTCGGTTTAGGGTACGGGTTAGGATTAGGGTACGTGTTAGGGTTAGGGTAGGGGTTAGGGTTAGGGTACGCGTTAGGGTTAGGGTAGTTATTAAACCTATCCCACTCTCTAGATACCCCTTAGCACGTAAAGGAATATTATTTGGGGGTCCAGCCATGGAGAAGAGTTAAGACACTAGGATAAGATAAGGAACACACCCATTATAAAGAAATCACATTAGGATTCTCTTTTTAAGCTGTTCCTTCAAACACTAGTGCTTAGGAAATCTATTGGAGGCAGAAGCAGTCAAGGGTAGCCTAGGGTTAGGGTTAGGCTTAGGGTTAGGGTTAGGGTACGGCTTAGGGTACGGTTTCGGGGAGGGGTTCGGGTACGGCGTAGGGTATGGGTTAGGGTTAGGGTTAGGGCTCGGTTTAGGGTACGGGTTAGGATTAGGATACGTGTTAGGGTTAGGGTACGGTTTAGGGTTAGGGTACGCGTTAGGGTTAGGGTAGTTATTAAACCTATCCCACTCTCTAGATACCCCTTAGCACGTAAAGGAATATTATTTGGGGGTCCAGCCACGGAGAAGAGTTTAGACACTAGGATAAGATAAGGAACACACCCATTATAAAGAAATCACATTAGGATTCTCTTTTTAAGCTGTTCCTTCAAACACTAGTGCTTAGGAAATCTATTGGAGGCAGAAGCAGTCAAGGGTAGCCTAGGGTTAGGGTTAGGCTTAGGGTTAGGGTTAGGGTACGGCTTAGGGTACGGTTCGGGGAGGGGTTCGGGTACGGCGTAGGGTATGGGTTAGGGTTAGGGTTAGGGTTAGTGTTAGGGTTAGGGCTCGGTTTAGTGTACGGGTTAGGATTAGGGTACGTGTTAGGGTTAGGGTAGGGGTTAGGGTTAGGGTACGCGTTAGGGTTAGGGTAGTTATTAAACCTATCCCACTCTCTAGATACCCCTTAGCACGTAAAGGAATATTATTTGGGGGTCCAGCCATGGAGAAGAGTTTAGACACTAGGATAAGATAAGGAACACACCCATTATAAAGAAATCACATTAGGATTCTCTTTTTAAGCTGTTCCTTCAAACACTAGTGCTTAGGAAATCTATTGGAGGCAGAAGCAGTCAAGGGTAGCCTAGGGTTAGGGTTAGGCTTAGGGTTAGGGTTAGGGTACGGCTTAGGGTACGGTTTCGGGGAGGGGTTCGGGTACGGCGTAGGGTATGGGTTAGGGTTAGGGTTAGTGTTAGGGTTAGGGCTCGGTTTAGGGTACGGGTTAGGATTAGGGTACGTGTTAGGGTTAGGGTAGGGGTTAGGGTTAGGGTACGCGTTAGGGTTAGGGTAGTTATTAAACCTATCCCACTCTCTAGATACCCCTTAGCACGTAAAGGAATATTATTTGGGGGTCCAGCCATGGAGAAGAGTTTAGACACTAGGATAAGATAAGGAACACACCCATTATAAAGAAATCACATTAGGATTCTCTTTTTAAGCTGTTCCTTCAAACACTAGTGCTTAGGAAATCTATTGGAGGCAGAAGCAGTCAAGGGTAGCCTAGGGTTAGGGTTAGGCTTAGGGTTAGGGTTAGGGTACGGCTTAGGGTACGGTTCGGGGAGGGGTTCGGGTACGGCGTAGGGTATGGGTTAGGGTTAGGGTTAGGGTTAGTGTTAGGGTTAGGGCTCGGTTTAGGGTACGGGTTAGGATTAGGGTACGTGTTAGGGTTAGGGTAGGTGTTAGGGTTAGGGTACGCGTTAGGGTTAGGGTAGTTATTAAACCTATCCCACTCTCTAGATACCCCTTAGCACGTAAAGGAATATTATTTGGGGGTCCAGCCATGGAGAAGAGTTTAGACACCAGGATAAGATAAGGAACACACCCATTATAAAGAAATCACATTAGGATTCTCTTTTTAAGCTGTTCCTTCAAACACTAGTGCTTAGGAAATCTATTGGAGGCAGAAGCAGTCAAGGGTAGCCTAGGGTTAGGGTTAGGCTTAGGGTTAGGCTTAGGGTACGGCTTAGGGTACGGGTTCGGGGAGGGGTTCGGGTACGGCGTAGGGTATGGGTTAGGGTTAGGGTTAGTGTTAGGGTTAGGGCTCGGTTTAGGGTACGGGTTAGGATTAGGGTACGTGTTAGGGTTAGGGTAGGGGTTAGGGTTAGGGTACGCGTTAGGGTTAGGGTAGTTATTAAACCTATCCCACTCTCTAGATACCCCTTAGCACGTAAAGGAATATTATTTGCGGGTCCAGCCATGGAGAAGAGTTTAGACACTAGGATAAAATAAGGAACACATACATTATAAAGAAATCACATTAGGATTCTCTTTTTAAGATGTTCCTTAAAACACTAGTGCTTAGGAAATCTATTGGAGGCAGAAGCAGTCAAGGGTAGCCTAGGGTTAGGGTTAGGCTTAGGGTTAGGCTTAGGGTAGGGGTTCGGGGAGGTGCTCGGGTACGGCGTAGGGTATGGGTTAGGGTTAGGGTTAGGGTTCGTGTTAGGGTTAGGGCTCGGTTTAGGGTACGGGTTAGGATTAGGGTACGTGTTAGGGTTAGGGTAGGGGTTAGGGTTAGGGTACGCGTTAGGGTTAGGGTAGTTATTAAACCTATCCCACTCTCTAGATACCCCTTAGCACGTAAAGGAATATTATTTGGGGGTCCAGCCACGGAGAAGAGTTTAGACACTAGGATAAAATAAGGAACACATACATTATAAAGAAATCACATTAGGATTCTCTTTTTAAGATGTTCCTTAAAACACTAGTGCTTAGGAAATCTATTGGAGGCAGAAGCAGTCAAGGGTAGCCTAGGGTTAGGGTTAGGCTTAGGGTTAGGCTTAGGGTACGGCTTAGGGTAGGGGTTCGGGGAGGTGCTCGGGTACGGCGTAGGGTATGGGTTAGGGTTAGGGTTAGGGTTAGTGTTAGGGTTAGGGCTCGGTTTAGTGTACGGGTTAGGATTAGGGTATGTGTTAGGGTTAGGGTAGGGGTTAGGGTTAGGGTACGCGTTAGGGTTAGGGTAGTTATTAAACCTATCCCACTCTCTAGATACCCCTTAGCACGTAAAGGAATATTATTTGGGGGTCCAGCCATGGAGAAGAGTTTAGACACTAGGATAAGATAAGGAACACACCCATTATAAAGAAATCACATTAGGATTCTCTTTTTAAGCTGTTCCTTCAAACACTAGTGCTTAGGAAATCTATTGGAGGCAGAAGCAGTCAAGGGTAGCCTAGGGTTAGGGTTAGGCTTAGGGTTAGGCTTAGGGTACGGCTTAGGGTACGGGTTCGGGGAGGGGTTCGGGTACGGCGTAGGATATGGGTTAGGGTTAGGGTTAGTGTTAGGGTTAGGGCTCGGTTTAGGGTACGGGTTAGGATTAGGGTACGTGTTAGGGTTAGGGTAGGGGTTAGGGTTAGGGTACGTGTTAGGGTTAGGGTAGTTATTAAACCTATCCCACTCTCTAGATACCCCTTAGCACGTAAAGGAATATTATTTGCGGGTCCAGCCATGGAGAAGAGTTTAGACACTAGGATAAAATAAGGAACACATACATTATAAAGAAATCACATTAGGATTCTCTTTTTAAGATGTTCCTTAAAACACTAGTGCTTAGGAAATCTATTGGAGGCAGAAGCAGTCAAGGGTAGCCTAGGGTTAGGGTTAGGCTTAGGGTTAGGGTTAGGGTACGGCTTAGGGTAGGGGTTCGGGGAGGTGCTCAGGTACGGCGTAGGGTATGGGTTAGGGTTAGGGTTAGGGTTCGTGTTAGGGTTAGGGCTCGGTTTAGGGTACGGGTTAGGATAAGGGTACGTTTTAGGGTTAGGGTAGGGGTTAGGGTTAGGGTACGCGTTAGGGTTAGGGTAGTTATTAAACCTATCCCACTCTCTAGATACCCCTTAGCACGTAAAGGAATATTATTTGGGGGTCCAGCCACGGAGAAGAGTTTAGACACTAGGATAAGATAAGGAACACACCCATTATAAAGAAATCACATTAGGATTCTCTTTTTAAGCTGTTCCTTCAAACACTAGTGCTTAGGAAATCTATTGGAGGCAGAAGCAGTCAAGGGTAGCCTAGGGTTAGGGTTAGGCTTAGGGTTAGGGTTAGGGTACGGCTTAGGGTACGGTTCGGGGAGGGGTTCGGGTACGGCGTAGGGTATGGGTTAGGGTTAGTGTTAGGGTTAGTGTTAGGGTTAGGGCTCGGTTTAGGGTACGGGTTAGGATTAGGGTACGTGTTAGGGTTAGGGTAGGGGTTAGGGTTAGGGTACGCGTTAGGGTTAGGGTAGTTATTAAACCTATCCCACTCTCTAGATACCCCTTAGCACGTAAAGGAATATTATTTGGGGGTCCAGCCATGGAGAAGAGTTAAGACACTAGGATAAGATAAGGAACACACCCATTATAAAGAAATCACATTAGGATTCTCTTTTTAAGCTGTTCCTTCAAACACTAGTGCTTAGGAAATCTATTGGAGGCAGAAGCAGTCAAGGGTAGCCTAGGGTTAGGGTTAGGCTTAGGGTTAGGGTTAGGGTACGGCTTAGGGTACGGTTTCGGGGAGGGGTTCGGGTACGGCGTAGGGTATGGGTTAGGGTTAGGGTTAGGGCTCGGTTTAGGGTACGGGTTAGGATTAGGATACGTGTTAGGGTTAGGGTACGGTTTAGGGTTAGGGTACGCGTTAGGGTTAGGGTAGTTATTAAACCTATCCCACTCTCTAGATACCCCTTAGCACGTAAAGGAATATTATTTGGGGGTCCAGCCACGGAGAAGAGTTTAGACACTAGGATAAGATAAGGAACACACCCATTATAAAGAAATCACATTAGGATTCTCTTTTTAAGCTGTTCCTTCAAACACTAGTGCTTAGGAAATCTATTGGAGGCAGAAGCAGTCAAGGGTAGCCTAGGGTTAGGGTTAGGCTTAGGGTTAGGGTTAGGGTACGGCTTAGGGTACGGTTCGGGGAGGGGTTCGGGTACGGCGTAGGGTATGGGTTAGGGTTAGGGTTAGGGTTAGTGTTAGGGTTAGGGCTCGGTTTAGTGTACGGGTTAGGATTAGGGTACGTGTTAGGGTTAGGGTAGGGGTTAGGGTTAGGGTACGCGTTAGGGTTAGGGTAGTTATTAAACCTATCCCACTCTCTAGATACCCCTTAGCACGTAAAGGAATATTATTTGGGGGTCCAGCCATGGAGAAGAGTTTAGACACTAGGATAAGATAAGGAACACACCCATTATAAAGAAATCACATTAGGATTCTCTTTTTAAGGCTGTTCCTTCAAACACTAGTGCTTAGGAAATCTATTGGAGGCAGAAGCAGTCAAGGGTAGCCTAGGGTTAGGGTTAGGCTTAGGGTTAGGGTTAGGGTACGGCTTAGGGTACGGTTTCGGGGAGGGGTTCGGGTACGGCGTAGGGTATGGGTTAGGGTTAGGGTTAGTGTTAGGGTTAGGGCTCGGTTTAGGGTACGGGTTAGGATTAGGGTACGTGTTAGGGTTAGGGTAGGGGTTAGGGTTAGGGTACGCGTTAGGGTTAGGGTAGTTATTAAACCTATCCCACTCTCTAGATACCCCTTAGCACGTAAAGGAATATTATTTGGGGGTCCAGCCATGGAGAAGAGTTTAGACACTAGGATAAGATAAGGAACACACCCATTATAAAGAAATCACATTAGGATTCTCTTTTTAAGCTGTTCCTTCAAACACTAGTGCTTAGGAAATCTATTGGAGGCAGAAGCAGTCAAGGGTAGCCTAGGGTTAGGGTTAGGCTTAGGGTTAGGGTTAGGGTACGGCTTAGGGTACGGTTCGGGGAGGGGTTCGGGTACGGCGTAGGGTATGGGTTAGGGTTAGGGTTAGGGTTAGTGTTAGGGTTAGGGCTCGGTTTAGGGTACGGGTTAGGATTAGGGTACGTGTTAGGGTTAGGGTAGGTGTTAGGGTTAGGGTACGCGTTAGGGTTAGGGTAGTTATTAAACCTATCCCACTCTCTAGATACCCCTTAGCACGTAAAGGAATATTATTTGGGGGTCCAGCCATGGAGAAGAGTTTAGACACCAGGATAAGATAAGGAACACACCCATTATAAAGAAATCACATTAGGATTCTCTTTTTAAGCTGTTCCTTCAAACACTAGTGCTTAGGAAATCTATTGGAGGCAGAAGCAGTCAAGGGTAGCCTAGGGTTAGGGTTAGGCTTAGGGTTAGGCTTAGGTACGGCTTAGGGTACGGGTTCGGGGAGGGGTTCGGGTACGGCGTAGGGTATGGGTTAGGGTTAGGGTTAGTGTTAGGGTTAGGGCTCGTTTAGGGTACGGGTTAGGATTAGGGTACGTGTTAGGGTTAGGGTAGGGGTTAGGGTTAGGGTACGCGTTAGGGTTAGGGTAGTTATTAAACCTATCCCACTCTCTAGATACCCCTTAGCACGTAAAGGAATATTATTTGCGGGTCCAGCCATGGAGAAGAGTTTAGACACTAGGATAAAATAAGGAACACATACATTATAAAGAAATCACATTAGGATTCTCTTTTTAAGATGTTCCTTAAAACACTAGTGCTTAGGAAATCTATTGGAGGCAGAAGCAGTCAAGGGTAGCCTAGGGTTAGGGTTAGGCTTAGGGTTAGGCTTAGGGTAGGGGTTCGGGGAGGTGCTCGGGTACGGCGTAGGGTATGGGTTAGGGTTAGGGTTAGGGTTCGTGTTAGGGTTAGGGCTCGGTTTAGGGTACGGGTTAGGATTAGGGTACGTGTTAGGGTTAGGGTAGGGGTTAGGGTTAGGGTACGCGTTAGGGTTAGGGTAGTTATTAAACCTATCCCACTCTCTAGATACCCCTTAGCACGTAAAGGAATATTATTTGGGGGTCCAGCCACGGAGAAGAGTTTAGACACTAGGATAAAATAAGGAACACATACATTATAAAGAAATCACATTAGGATTCTCTTTTTAAGATGTTCCTTAAAACACTAGTGCTTAGGAAATCTATTGGAGGCAGAAGCAGTCAAGGGTAGCCTAGGGTTAGGGTTAGGCTTAGGGTTAGGCTTAGGGTACGGCTTAGGGTAGGGGTTCGGGGAGGTGCTCGGGTACGGCGTAGGTATGGGTTAGGGTTAGGGTTAGGGTTAGTGTTAGGGTTAGGGCTCGGTTTAGTGTACGGGTTAGGATTAGGGTATGTGTTAGGGTTAGGGTAGGGGTTAGGGTTAGGTACGCGTTAGGGTTAGGGTAGTTATTAAAACCTATCCCACTCTCTAGATACCCCTTAGCACGTAAAGGAATATTATTTGGGGGTCCAGCCATGGAGAAGAGTTTAGACACTAGGATAAGATAAGGAACACACCCATTATAAAGAAATCACATTAGGATTCTCTTTTTAAGCTGTTCCTTCAAACACTAGTGCTTAGGAAATCTATTGGAGGCAGAAGCAGTCAAGGGTAGCCTAGGGTTAGGGTTAGGCTTAGGGTTAGGCTTAGGGTACGGCTTAGGGTACGGGTTCGGGGAGGGGTTCGGGTACGGCGTAGGATATGGGTTAGGGTTAGGGTTAGTGTTAGGGTTAGGGCTCGGTTTAGGGTACGGGTTAGGATTAGGGTACGTGTTAGGGTTAGGGTAGGGGTTAGGGTTAGGGTACGTGTTAGGGTTAGGGTAGTTATTAAACCTATCCCACTCTCTAGATACCCCTTAGCACGTAAAGGAATATTATTTGCGGGTCCAGCCATGGAGAAGAGTTTAGACACTAGGATAAAATAAGGAACACATACATTATAAAGAAATCACATTAGGATTCTCTTTTTAAGATGTTCCTTAAAACACTAGTGCTTAGGAAATCTATTGGAGGCAGAAGCAGTCAAGGGTAGCCTAGGGTTAGGGTTAGGCTTAGGGTTAGGGTTAGGGTACGGCTTAGGGTAGGGGTTCGGGGAGGTGCTCAGGTACGGCGTAGGGTATGGGTTAGGGTTAGGGTTAGGGTTCGTGTTAGGGTTAGGGCTCGGTTTAGGGTACGGGTTAGGATAAGGGTACGTTTTAGGGTTAGGGTAGGGGTTAGGGTTAGGGTACGCGTTAGGGTTAGGGTAGTTATTAAACCTATCCCACTCTCTAGATACCCCTTAGCACGTAAAGGAATATTATTTGGGGGTCCAGCCACGGAGAAGAGTTTAGACACTAGGATAAGATAAGGAACACACCCATTATAAAGAAATCACATTAGGATTCTCTTTTTAAGCTGTTCCTTCAAACACTAGTGCTTAGGAAATCTATTGGAGGCAGAAGCAGTCAAGGGTAGCCTAGGGTTAGGGTTAGGCTTAGGGTTAGGGTTAGGGTACGGCTTAGGGTACGGTTCGGGGAGGGGTTCGGGTACGGCGTAGGGTATGGGTTAGGGTTAGTGTTAGGGTTAGTGTTAGGGTTAGGGCTCGGTTTAGGGTACGGGTTAGGATTAGGGTACGTGTTAGGGTTAGGGTAGGGGTTAGGGTTAGGGTACGCGTTAGGGTTAGGGTAGTTATTAAACCTATCCCACTCTCTAGATACCCCTTAGCACGTAAAGGAATATTATTTGGGGGTCCAGCCATGGAGAAGAGTTAAGACACTAGGATAAGATAAGGAACACACCCATTATAAAGAAATCACATTAGGATTCTCTTTTTAAGCTGTTCCTTCAAACACTAGTGCTTAGGAAATCTATTGGAGGCAGAAGCAGTCAAGGGTAGCCTAGGGTTAGGGTTAGGCTTAGGGTTAGGGTTAGGGTACGGCTTAGGGTACGGTTTCGGGGAGGGGTTCGGGTACGGCGTAGGGTATGGGTTAGGGTTAGGGTTAGGGCTCGGTTTAGGGTACGGGTTAGGATTAGGATACGTGTTAGGGTTAGGGTACGGTTTAGGGTTAGGGTACGCGTTAGGGTTAGGGTAGTTATTAAACCTATCCCACTCTCTAGATACCCCTTAGCACGTAAAGGAATATTATTTGGGAGTCCAGCCATGGAGAAGAGTTTAGACACTAGGATAAGATAAGGAACACACCCATTATAAAGAAATCACATTAGGATTCTCTTTTTAAGCTGTTCCTTCAAACACTAGTGCTTAGGAAATCTATTGGAGGCAGAAGCAGTCAAGGGTAGCCTAGGGTTAGGGTTAGGCTTAGGGTTAGGGTTAGGGTACGGCTTAGGGTACGGTTCGGGGAGGGGTTCGGGTACGGCGTAGGGTATGGGTTAGGGTTAGGGTTAGTGTTAGGGTTAGGGCTCGGTTTAGGGTACGGGTTAGGATTAGGGTACGTGTTAGGGTTAGGGTAGGGGTTAGGGTTAGGGTACGCGTTAGGGTTAGGGTAGTTATTAAACCTATCCCACTCTCTAGATACCCCTTAGCACGTAAAGGAATATTATTTGGGGGTCCAGCCATGGAGAAGAGTTTAGACACTAGGATAAGATAAGGAACACACCCATTATAAAGAAATCACATTAGGATTCTCTTTTTAAGCTGTTCCTTCAAACACTAGTGCTTAGGAAATCTATTGGAGGCAGAAGCAGTCAAGGGTAGCCTAGGGTTAGGGTAGGCTTAGGGTACGGCTTAGGGTACGGGTTCGGGGAGGGGTTCGGGTACGGCGTAGGGTATGGGTTAGGGTTAGGGTTAGTGTTAGGGTTAGGGTTAGGGCTCGGTTTAGGGTACGGGTTAGGATTAGGGTACGTGTTAGGGTTAGGGTAGGTGTTAGGGTTAGGGTACGCGTTAGGGTTAGGGTAGTTATTAAACCTATCCCACTCTCTAGATACCCCTTAGCACGTAAAGGAATATTATTTGGGGGTCCAGCCATGGAGAAGAGTTTAGACACTAGGATAAGATAAGGAACACACCCATTATAAAGAAATCACATTAGGATTCTCTTTTTAAGCTGTTCCTTCAAACACTAGTGCTTAGGAAATCTATTGGAGGCAGAAGCAGTCAAGGGTAGCCTAGGGTTAGGGTTAGGCTTAGGGTTAGGCTTAGGTACGGCTTAGGGTACGGGTTCGGGGAGGGGTTCGGGTACGGCGTAGGGTATGGGTTAGGGTTAGGGTTAGTGTTAGGGTTAGGGCTCGGTTTAGGGTACGGGTTAGGATTAGGGTACGTGTTAGGGTTAGGGTAGGGGTTAGGGTTAGGGTACGCGTTAGGGTTAGGGTAGTTATTAAACCTATCCCACTCTCTAGATACCCTTAGCACGTAAAGGAATATTATTTGCGGGTCCAGCCATGGAGAAGAGTTTAGACACTAGGATAAAATAAGGAACACATACATTATAAAGAAATCACATTAGGATTCTCTTTTAAGATGTTCCTTAAAACACTAGTGCTTAGGAAATCTATTGGAGGCAGAAGCAGTCAAGGGTAGCCTAGGGTTAGGGTTACGCTTAGGGTTAGGGTTAGGGTACGGCTTAGGGTACGGTTTCGGGGAGGGGTTCGGGTACGGCGTAGGGTATGGGTTAGGGTTAGGGTTAGGGCTCGGTTTACGGTACGGGTTAGGATTAGGATACGTGTTAGGGTTAGGGTACGGTTTAGGGTTAGGGTACGCGTTAGGGTTAGGGTAGTTATTAAACCTATCCCACTCTCTAGATACCCCTTAGCACGTAAAGGAATATTATTTGGGGGTCCAGCCATGGAGAAGCGTTTAGACACTAGGATAAGATAAGGAACACACCCATTATAAAGAAATCACATTAGGATTCTCTTTTTAAGCTGTTCCTTCAAACACTAGTGCTTAGGAAATCTATTGGAGGCAGAAGCAGTCAAGGGTAGCCTAGGGTTAGGGTTAGGCTTAGGGTTAGGCATAGGGTACGGCTTAGGGTACGGGTTCGGGGAGGGGTTCGGGTACGGCGTAGGGTATGGGTTAGGGTTAGGGTTAGGGTTAGTGTTAGGGTTAGGGCTCGGTTTAGGGTACGGGTTAGGATTAGGGTACGTGTTAGGGTTAGGGTAGGTGTTAGGGTTAGGGTACGCGTTAGGGTTAGGGTAGTTATTAAACCTATCCCACTCTCTAGATACCCCTTAGCACGTAAAGGAATATTATTTGGGGGTCCAGCCATGGAGAAGCGTTTAGACACTAGGATAAGATAAGGAACACACCCATTATAAAGAAATCACATTAGGATTCTCTTTTTAAGCTGTTCCTTCAAACACTAGTGCTTAGGAAATCTATTGGAGGCAGAAGCAGTCAAGGGTAGCCTAGGGTTAGGGTTAGGCTTAGGGTTAGGCTTAGGGTACGGCTTAGGGTACGGGTTCGGGGAGGGGTTCGGGTACGGCGTAGGGTATGGGTTAGGGTTAGGGTTAGGGTTAGTGTTAGGGTTAGGGCTCGGTTTAGAGTACGGGTTAGGATTAGGGTACGTTTTAGGGTTAGGGTAGGGGTTAGGGTTAGGGTACGCGTTAGGGTTAGGGTAGTTATTAAACCTATCCCACTCTCTAGATACCCCTTAGCACGTAAAGGAATATTATTTGGGAGTCCAGCCATGGAGAAGAGTTTAGACACTAGGATAAGATAAGGAACACACCCATTATAAAGAAATCACATTAGGATTCTCTTTTTAAGCTGTTCCTTCAAACACTAGGGCTTAGGAAATCTATTGGAGGCAGAAGCAGTCAAGGGTAGCCTAGGATTAGGGTTAGGCTTAGGGTTAGGGTTAGGGTACGGCTTAGGATACGGTTCGGGGTGGGGTTCGGGTACGGCGTAGGGTATGGGTTAGGGTTAGGGTTAGGGTTAGTGTTAGGGTTAGGGCTCGGTTTAGGGTACGGGTTAGGATTAGGGTACGTGTTAGGGTTAGGGTAGGGGTTAGGGTTAGGGTACGCGTTAGGGTTAGGGTAGTTATTAAACCTATCCCACTCTCTAGATACCCCTTAGCACGTAAAGGAATATTATTTGGGGGTCCAGCCATGGAGAAGAGTTTAGACACTAGGATAAGATAAGGAACACACCCATTATAAAGAAATCACATTAGGATTCTCTTTTTAAGCTGTTCCTTCAAACACTAGTGCTTAGGAAATCTATTGGAGGCAGAAGCAGTCAAGGGTAGCCTAGGGTTAGGGTTAGGCTTAGGGTACGGCTTAGGGTACGGGTTCGGGGAGGGGTTCGGGTACAGCGTAGGGTATGGGTTAGGGTTAGGGTTAGTGTTAGGGTTAGGGCTCGGTTTAGGGTACGGGTTAGGATTAGGGTACGTGTTAGGGTTAGGGTAGGGGTTAGGGTTAGGGTACGTGTTAGGGTTAGGGTAGTTATTAAACCTATCCCACTCTCTAGATACCCCTTAGCACGTAAAGGAATATTATTTGCGGGTCCAGCCATGGAGAAGAGTTTAGACACTAGGATAAAATAAGGAACACATACATTATAAAGAAATCACATTAGGATTCTCTTTTTAAGATGTTCCTTAAAACACTAGTGCTTAGGAAATCTATTGGAGGCAGAAGCAGTCAAGGGTAGCCTAGGGTTAGGGTTACGCTTAGGGTTAGGGTTAGGGTACGGCTTAGGGTACGGTTTCGGGGAGGGGTTCGGGTACGGCGTAGGGTATGGGTTAGGGTTAGGGTTAGGGCTCGGTTTAGGGTACGGGTTAGGATTAGGATACGTGTTAGGGTTAGGGTACGGTTTAGGGTTAGGGTACGCGTTAGGGTTAGGGTAGTTATTAAACCTATCCCACTCTCTAGATACCCCTTAGCACGTAAAGGAATATTATTTGGGGGTCCAGCCATGGAGAAGAGTTTAGACACTAGGATAAGATAAGGAACACACCCATTATAAAGAAATCACATTAGGATTCTCTTTTTAAGCTGTTCCTTCAAACACTAGTGCTTAGGAAATCTATTGGAGGCAGAAGCAGTCAAGGGTAGCCTAGGGTTAGGGTTAGGCTTAGGGTTAGGCATAGGGTACGGCTTAGGGTACGGGTTCGGGGAGGGGTTCGGGTACGGCGTAGGGTATGGGTTAGGGTTAGGGTTAGGGTTAGTGTTAGGGTTAGGGCTCGGTTTAGGGTACGGGTTAGGATTAGGGTACGTGTTAGGGTTAGGGTAGGGGTTAGGGTTAGGGTACGCGTTAGGGTTAGGGTAGTTATTAAACCTATCCCACTCTCTAGATACCCCTTAGCACGTAAAGGAATATTATTTGGGGGTCCAGCCATGGAGAAGAGTTTAGACACTAGGATAAGATAAGGAACACACCCATTATAAAGAAATCACATTAGGATTCTCTTTTTAAGCTGTTCCTTCAAACACTAGTGCTTAGGAAATCTATTGGAGGCAGAAGCAGTCAAGGGTAGCCTAGGGTTAGGGTTAGGCTTAGGGTTAGGCTTAGGGTACGGCTTAGGGTACGGGTTCGGGGAGGGGTTCGGGTACGGCGTAGGGTATGGGTTAGGGTTAGGGTTAGGGTTAGTGTTAGGGTTAGGGCTCGGTTTAGAGTACGGGTTAGGATTAGGGTACGTTTTAGGGTTAGGGTAGGGGTTAGGGTTAGGGTACGCGTTAGGGTTAGGGTAGTTATTAAACCTATCCCACTCTCTAGATACCCCTTAGCACGTAAAGGAATATTATTTGGGAGTCCAGCCATGGAGAAGAGTTTAGACACTAGGATAAGATAAGGAACACACCCATTATAAAGAAATCACATTAGGATTCTCTTTTTAAGCTGTTCCTTCAAACACTAGTGCTTAGGAAATCTATTGGAGGCAGAAGCAGTCAAGGGTAGCCTAGGGTTAGGGTTAGGCTTAGGGTTAGGGTTAGGGTACGGCTTAGGGTACGGTTCGGGGAGGGGTTCGGGTACGGCGTAGGGTATGGGTTAGGGTTAGGGTTAGGGTTAGTGTTAGGGTTAGGGCTCGGTTTAGGGTACGGGTTAGGATTAGGGTACGTGTTAGGGTTAGGGTAGGAGTTAGGGTTAGGGTACGCGTTAGGGTTAGGGTAGTTATTAAACCTATCCCACTCTCTAGATACCCCTTAGCACGTAAAGGAATATTCTTTGGGGTCCAGCCATGGAGAAGAGTTTAGACACTAGGATAAGATAAGGAACACACCCATTATAAAGAAATCACATTAGGATTCTCTTTTTAAGCTGTTCCTTCAAACACTAGTGCTTAGGAAATCTATTGGAGGCAGAAGCAGTCAAGGGTAGCCTAGGTTTAGGGTTAGGCTTAGGGTACGGCTTAGGGTACGGGTTCGGGGAGGGGTTCGGGTACGGCGTAGGGTATGGGTTAGGGTTAGGGTTAGTGTTAGGGTTAGGGCTCGGTTTAGGGTATGGGTTAGGATTAGGGTACGTGTTAGGGTTAGGGTAGGGGTTAGGGTTAGGGTACGCGTTAGGGTTAGGGTAGTTATTAAACCTATCCCACTCGCTAGATACCCCTTAGCACGTAAAGGAATATTATTTGGGGGTCCAGCCATGGAGAAGAGTTTAGACACTAGGATAAGATAAGGAACACACCCATTATAAAGAAATCACATTAGGATTCCCTTTTTAAGCTGTTCCTTCAAACACTAGTGCTTAGGAAATCTATTGGAGGCAGAAGCAGTCAAGGGTAGCCTAGGGTTAGGGTTAGGCTTAGGGTTAGGGTTAGGGTACGGCTTAGGGTACGGTTTCGGCGAGGGGTTCGGGTACGGCGTAGGGTATGGGTCAGGGTTAGGGTTAGGGTTAGTGTTAGGGTTAGGGTACGGCTTAGGGTACGGGTTCGGGGAGGGGTTCGGGTACGGCGTAGGGTATGGGTTAGGGTTAGGGTTAGTGTTAGGGTTAGGGCTCGGTTTAGGGTACGGGTTAGGATTAGGGTACGTGTTAGGGTTAGGGTAGGGGTTAGGGTTAGGGTACGCGTTAGGGTTAGGGTAGTTATTAAACCTATCCCACTCTCTAGATACCCCTTAGCACGTAAAGGAATATTATTTGCGGGTCCAGCCATGGAGAAGAGTTTAGACACTAGGATAAAATAAGGAACACATACATTATAAAGAAATCACATTAGGATTCTCTTTTTAAGATGTTCCTTAAAACACTAGTGCTTAGGAAATCTATTGGAGGCAGAAGCAGTCAAGGGTAGCCTAGGGTTAGGGTTAGGCTTAGGGTTAGGGTTAGGGTACGGCTTAGGGTAGGGGTTCGGGGAGGTGCTCGGGTACGGCGTAGGGTATGGGTTAGGGTTAGGGTTAGGGTTCGTGTTAGGGTTAGGGCTCGGTTTAGGGTACGGGTTAGGATTAGGGTACGTGTTAGGGTTAGGGTAGGGGTTAGGGTTAGGGTACGCGTTAGGGTTAGGGTAGTTATTAAACCTATCCCACTCTCTAGATACCCCTTAGCACGTAAAGGAATATTATTTGGGGGTCCAGCCACGGAGAAGAGTTTAGACACTAGGATAAGATAAGGAACACACCCATTATAAAGAAATCACATTAGGATTCTCTTTTTAAGCTGTTCCTTCAAACACTAGTGCTTAGGAAATCTATTGGAGGCAGAAGCAGTCAAGGGTAGCCTAGGGTTAGGGTTAGGCTTAGGGTTAGGGTTAGGGTACGGCTTAGGGTACGGTTCGGGGAGGGGTTCGGGTACGGCGTAGGGTATGGGTTAGGGTTAGGGTTAGGGTTAGTGTTAGGGTTAGGGCTCGGTTTAGTGTACGGGTTAGGATTAGGGTACGTGTTAGGGTTAGGGTAGGGGTTAGGGTTAGGGTACGCGTTAGGGTTAGGGTAGTTATTAAACCTATCCCACTCTCTAGATACCCCTTAGCACGTAAAGGAATATTATTTGGGGGTCCAGCCATGGAGAAGAGTTTAGACACTAGGATAAGATAAGGAACACACCCATTATAAAGAAATCACATTAGGATTCTCTTTTTAAGCTGTTCCTTCAAACACTAGTGCTTAGGAAATCTATTGGAGGCAGAAGCAGTCAAGGGTAGCCTAGGGTTAGGGTTAGGCTTAGGGTTAGGGTTAGGGTACGGCTTAGGGTACGGTTTCGGGGAGGGGTTCGGGTACGGCGTAGGGTATGGGTTAGGGTTAGGGTTAGGGCTCGGTTTAGGGTACGGGTTAGGATTAGGATACGTGTTAGGGTTAGGGTACGGTTTAGGGTTAGGGTACGCGTTAGGGTTAGGGTAGTTATTAAACCTATCCCACTCTCTAGATACCCCTTAGCACGTAAAGGAATATTATTTGGGGGTCCAGCCATGGAGAAGAGTTTAGACACTAGGATAAGATAAGGAACACACCCATTATAAAGAAATCACATTAGGATTCTCTTTTTAAGCTGTTCCTTCAAACACTAGTGCTTAGGAAATCTATTGGAGGCAGAAGCAGTCAAGGGTAGCCTAGGGTTAGGGTTAGGCTTAGGGTACGGCTTAGGGTACGGCTTAGGGTACGGTTCGGGGAGGGGTTCGGGTACGGCGTAGGGTATGGGTTAGGGTTAGGGTTAGGGTTAGTGTTAGGGTTAGGGCTCGGTTTAGGGTACGGGTTAGGATTAGGGTACGTGTTAGGGTTAGGGTAGGGGTTAGGGTTAGGGTACGCGTTAGGGTTAGGGTAGTTATTAAACCTATCCCACTCTCTAGATACCCCTGAGCACGTAAAGGAATATTATTTGGGGGTCCAGCCATGGAGAAGAGTTTAGACACTAGGATAAGATAAGGAACACACCCATTATAAAGAAATCACATTAGGATTCTCTTTTTAAGCTGTTCCTTCAAACACTAGTGCTTAGGAAATCTATTGGAGGCAGAAGCAGTCAAGGGTAGCCTAGGGTTAGGGTTAGGCTTAGGGTTAGGGTTAGGGTACGGCTTAGGGTACGGTTTCGGGGAGGGGTTCGGGTACGGCGTAGGGTATGGGTTAGGGTTAGGGTTAGGGCTCGGTTTAGGGTACGGGTTAGGATTAGGATACGTGTTAGGGTTAGGGTACGGTTTAGGGTTAGGGTACGCGTTAGGGTTAGGGTAGTTATTAAACCTATCCCACTCTCTAGATACCCCTTAGCACGTAAAGGAATATTATTTGGGGGTCCAGCCATGGAGAAGAGTTTAGACACTAGGATAAGATAAGGAACACACCCATTATAAAGAAATCACATTAGGATTCTCTTTTTAAGCTGTTCCTTCAAACACTAGTGCTTAGGAAATCTATTGGAGGCAGAAGCAGTCAAGGGTAGCCTAGGGTTAGGGTTAGGCTTAGGGTACGGCTTAGGGTACGGCTTAGGGTACGGTTCGGGGAGGGGTTCGGGTACGGCGTAGGGTATGGGTTAGGGTTAGGGTTAGGGTTAGTGTTAGGGTTAGGGCTCGGTTTAGGGTACGGGTTAGGATTAGGGTACGTGTTAGGGTTAGGGTAGGGGTTAGGGTTAGGGTACGCGTTAGGGTTAGGGTAGTTATTAAACCTATCCCACTCTCTAGATACCCCTGAGCACGTAAAGGAATATTATTTGGGGGTCCAGCCATGGAGAAGAGTTTAGACACTAGGATAAGATAAGGAACACACCCATTATAAAGAAATCACATTAGGATTCTCTTTTTAAGCTGTTCCTTCAAACACTAGTGCTTAGGAAATCTATTGGAGGCAGAAGCAGTCAAGGGTAGCCTAGGGTTAGGGTTAGGCTTAGGGTACGGCTTAGGGTACGGGTTCGGGGAGGGTTTCGGGTACGGCGTAGGGTATGGGTTAGGGTTAGGGTTAGTGTTAGGGTTAGGGCTCGGTTTAGGGTACGGGTTAGGATTAGGGTACGTGTTAGGGTTAGGGTAGGGGTTAGGGTTAGGGTACGCGTTAGGGTTAGGGTAGTTATTAAACCTATCCCACTCTCTAGATACCCCTTAGCACGTAAAGGAATATTATTTGCGGGTCCAGCCATGGAGAAGAGTTTAGACACTAGGATAAAATAAGGAACACATACATTATAAAGAAATCACATTAGGATTCTCTTTTTAAGCTGTTCCTTCAAACACTAGTGCTTAGGAAATCTATTGGAGGCAGAAGCAGTCAAGGGTAGCCTAGGGTTAGGGTAAGGCTTAGGGTTAGGGTTAGGGTACGGCTTAGGGTACGGTTCGGGGAGGGGTTCGGGTACGGCGTAGGGTATGGGTTAGGGTTAGGGTTAGGGTTAGTGTTAGGGTTAGGGCTCGGTTTAGGGTACGGGTTAGGATTAGGGTACGTGTTAGGGTTAGGGTAGGGGTTAGGGTTAGGGTACGCGTTAGGGTTAGGGTAGTTATTAAACCTATCCCACTCTCTAGATACCCCTTAGCACGTAAAGGAATATTATTTGGGGGTCCAGCCATGGAGAAGAGTTTAGACACTAGGATAAGATAAGGAACACACCCATTATAAAGAAATCACATTAGGATTCTCTTTTTAAGCTGTTCCTTCAAACACTAGTGCTTAGGAAATCTATTGGAGGCAGAAGCAGTCAAGGGTAGCCTAGGGTTAGGGTTAGGCTTAGGGTACGGCTTAGGGTACGGGTTCGGGGAGGGGTTCGGGTACGGCGTAGGGTATGGGTTAGGGTTAGGGTTAGTGTTAGGGTTAGGGCTCGGTTTAGGGTACGGGTTAGGATTAGGGTACGTGTTAGGGTTAGGGTAGGGGTTAGGGTTAGGGTACGCGTTAGGGTTAGGGTAGTTATTAAACCTATCCCACTCTCTAGATACCCCTTAGCACGTAAAGGAATATTATTTGCGGGTCCAGCCATGGAGAAGAGTTTAGACACTAGGATAAAATAAGGAACACATACATTATAAAGAAATCACATTAGGATTCTCTTTTTAAGATGTTCCTTAAAACACTAGTGCTTAGGAAATCTATTGGAGGCAGAAGCAGTCAAGGGTAGCCTAGGGTTAGGGTTACGCTTAGGGTTAGGGTTAGGGTACGGCTTAGGGTACGGTTTCGGGGAGGGGTTCGGGTACGGCGTAGGGTATGGGTTAGGGTTAGGGTTAGGGCTCGGTTTAGGGTACGGGTTAGGATTAGGATACGTGTTAGGGTTAGGGTACGGTTTAGGGTTAGGGTACGCGTTAGGGTTAGGGTAGTTATTAAACCTATCCCACTCTCTAGATACCCCTTAGCACGTAAAGGAATATTATTTGGGGGTCCAGCCATGGAGAAGAGTTTAGACACTAGGATAAGATAAGGAACACACCCATTATAAAGAAATCACATTAGGATTCTCTTTTTAAGCTGTTCCTTCAAACACTAGTGCTTAGGAAATCTATTGGAGGCAGAAGCAGTCAAGGGTAGCCTAGGGTTAGGGTTAGGCTTAGGGTTAGGCATAGGGTACGGCTTAGGGTACGGGTTCGGGGAGGGGTTCGGGTACGGCGTAGGGTATGGGTTAGGGTTAGGGTTAGGGTTAGTGTTAGGGTTAGGGCTCGATTTAGGGTACGGGTTAGGATTAGGGTACGTGTTAGGGTTAGGGTAGGGGTTAGGGTTAGGGTACGCGTTAGGGTTAGGGTAGTTATTAAACCTATCCCACTCTCTAGATACCCCTTAGCACGTAAAGGAATATTATTTGGGGGTCCAGCCATGGAGAAGAGTTTAGACACTAGGATAAGATAAGGAACACACCCATTATAAAGAAATCACATTAGGATTCTCTTTTTCAGCTGTTCCTTCAAACACTAGTGCTTAGGAAATCTATTGGAGGCAGAAGCAGTCAAGGGTAGCCTAGGGTTAGGGTTAGGCTTAGGGTTAGGCTTAGGGTACGGCTTAGGGTACGGGTTCGGGGAGGGGTTCGGGTACGGCGTAGGGTATGGGTTAGGGTTAGGGTTAGTGTTAGGGTTAGGGCTCGGTTTAGGGTACGGGTTAGGATTAGGGTACGTGTTAGGGTTAGGGTAGGGGTTAGGGTTAGGGTACGTGTTAGGGTTAGGGTAGTTATTAAACCTATCCCACTCTCTAGATACCCCTTAGCACGTAAAGGAATATTATTTGGGGGTCCAGCCACGGAGAAGAGTTTAGACACTAGGATAAGATAAGGAACACACCCATTATAAAGAAATCACATTAGGATTCTCTTTTTAAGCTGTTCCTTCAAACACTAGTGCTTAGGAAATCTGTTGGAGGCAGAAGCAGTCAAGGGTAGCCTAGGGTTAGGGTTAGGCTTAGGGTTAGGGTTAGGGTACGGCTTAGGGTACGGTTCGGGGAGGGGTTCGGGTACGGCGTAGGGTATGGGTTAGGGTTAGGGTTAGGGTTAGTGTTAGGGTTAGGGCTCGGTTTAGGGTACGGGTTAGGATTAGGGTACGTGTTAGGGTTAGGGTAGGGGTTAGGGTTAGGGTACGCGTTAGGGTTAGGGTAGTTATTAAACCTATCCCACTCTCTAGATACCCCTTAGCACGTAAAGGAATATTATTTGGGGGTCCAGCCATGGAGAAGAGTTTAGACACTAGGATAAGATAAGGAACACACCCATTATAAAGAAATCACATTAGGATTCTCTTTTTAAGCTGTTCCTTCAAACACTAGTGCTTAGGAAATCTATTGGAGGCAGAAGCAGTCAAGGGTAGCCTAGGGTTAGGGTTAGGCTTAGGGTTAGGGTTAGGGTACGGCTTAGGGTACGGTTTCGGGGAGGGGTTCGGGTACGGCGTAGGGTATGGGTTAGGGTTAGGGTTAGGGCTCGGTTTAGGGTACGGGTTATGATTAGGATACGTGTTAGGGTTAGGGTACGGTTTAGGGTTAGGGTACGCGTTAGGGTTAGGGTAGTTATTAAACCTATCCCACTCTCTAGATACCCCTTAGCACGTAAAGGAATATTATTTGGGGGTCCAGCCATGGAGAAGAGTTTAGACACTAGGATAAGATAAGGAACACACCCATTATAAAGAAATCACATTAGGATTCTCTTTTTAAGATGTTCCTTCAAACACTAGTGCTTAGGAAATCTATTGGAGGCAGAAGCAGTCAAGGGTAGCCTAGGGTTAGGGTTAGGCTTAGGGTTAGGCATAGGGTACGGCTTAGGGTACGGGTTCGGGGAGGGGTTCGGGTACGGCGTAGGGTATGGGTTATGGTTAGGGTTAGGGTTAGTGTTAGGGTTAGGGCTCGGTTTAGAGTACGGGTTAGGATTAGGGTACGTGTTAGGGTTAGGGTAGGGGTTAGGGTTAGGGTACGCGTTAGGGTTAGGGTAGTTATTAAACCTATCCCACTCTCTAGATACCCCTTAGCACGTAAAGGAATATTATTTGGGAGTCCAGCCATGGAGAAGAGTTTAGACACTAGGATAAGATAAGGAACACACCCATTATAAAGAAATCACATTAGGATTCTCTTTTTAAGCTGTTCCTTCAAACACTAGTGCTTAGGAAATCTATTGGAGGCAGAAGCAGTCAAGGGTAGCCTAGGGTTAGGGTTAGGCTTAGGGTTAGGGTTAGGGTACGGCTTAGGGTACGGTTCGGGGAGGGGTTCGGGTACGGCGTAGGGTATGGGTTAGGGTTAGGGTTAGGGTTAGGGTTAGGGCTCGGTTTAGGGTACGGGTTAGGATTAGGGTACGTGTTAGGGTTAGGGTAGGGGTTAGGGTTAGGGTACGCGTTAGGGTTAGGGTAGTTATTAAACCTATCCCACTCTCTAGATACCCCTTAGCACGTAAAGGAATATTATTTGGGGGTCCAGCCATGGAGAAGAGTTTAGACACTAGGATAAGATAAGGAACACACCCATTATAAAGAAATCACATTAGGATTCTCTTTTTAAGCTGTTCCTTCAAACACTAGTGCTTAGGAAATCTATTGGAGGCAGAAGCAGTCAAGGGTAGCCTAGGGTTAGGGTTAGGCTTAGGGTACGGCTTAGGGTACGGGTTCGGGGAGGGGTTCGGGTACGGCGTAGGGTATGGGTTAGGGTTAGGGTTAGTGTTAGGGTTAGGGCTCGGTTTAGGGTACGGGTTAGGATTAGGGTACGTGTTAGGGTTAGGGTAGGGGTTAGGGTTAGGGTACGCGTTAGGGTTAGGGTAGTTATTAAACCTATCCCACTCTCTAGATACCCCTTCGCACGTAAAGGAATATTATTTGCGGGTCCAGCCATGGAGAAGAGTTTAGACACTAGGATAAAATAAGGAACACATACATTATAAAGAAATCACATTAGGATTCTCTTTTTAAGCTGTTCCTTCAAACACTAGTGCTTAGGAAATCTATTGGAGGCAGAAGCAGTCAAGGGTAGCCTAGGGTTAGGGTTAGGCTTAGGGTTAGGGTTAGGGTACGGCTTAGGGTACGGTTCGGGGAGGGGTTCGGGTACGGCGTAGGGTATGGGTTAGGGTTAGGGTTAGGGTTAGTGTTAGGGTTAGGGCTCGGTTTAGGGTACGGGTTAGGATTAGGGTACGTGTTAGGGTTAGGGTAGGGGTTAGGGTTAGGGTACGCGTTAGGGTTAGGGTAGTTATTAAACCTATCCCACTCTCTAGATACCCCTTAGCACGTAAAGGAATATTATTTGGGGGTCCAGCCATGGAGAAGAGTTTAGACACTAGGATAAGATAAGGAACACACCCATTATAAAGAAATCACATTAGGATTCTCTTTTTAAGCTGTTCCTTCAAACACTAGTGCTTAGGAAATCTATTGGAGGCAGAAGCAGTCAAGGGTAGCCTAGGGTTAGGGTTAGGCTTAGGGTACGGCTTAGGGTACGGGTTCGGGGAGGGGTTCGGGTACGGCGTAGGGTATGGGTTAGGGTTAGGGTTAGTGTTAGGGTTAGGGCTCGGTTTAGGGTACGGGTTAGGATTAGGGTACGTGTTAGGGTTAGGGTAGGGGTTAGGGTTAGGGTACGCGTTAGGGTTAGGGTAGTTATTAAACCTATCCCACTCTCTAGATACCCCTTAGCACGTAAAGGAATATTATTTGCGGGTCCAGCCATGGAGAAGAGTTTAGACACTAGGATAAAATAAGGAACACATACATTATAAAGAAATCACATTAGGATTCTCTTTTTAAGATGTTCCTTAAAACACTAGTGCTTAGGAAATCTATTGGAGGCAGAAGCAGTCAAGGGTAGCCTAGGGTTAGGGTTACGCTTAGGGTTAGGGTTAGGGTACGGCTTAGGGTACGGTTTCGGGGAGGGGTTCGGGTACGGCGTAGGGTATGGGTTAGGGTTAGGGTTAGGGCTCGGTTTAGGGTACGGGTTAGGATTAGGATACGTGTTAGGGTTAGGGTACGGTTTAGGGTTAGGGTACGCGTTAGGGTTAGGGTAGTTATTAAACCTATCCCACTCTCTAGATACCCCTTAGCACGTAAAGGAATATTATTTGGGGGTCCAGCCATGGAGAAGAGTTTAGACACTAGGATAAGATAAGGAACACACCCATTATAAAGAAATCACATTAGGATTCTCTTTTTAAGCTGTTCCTTCAAACACTAGTGCTTAGGAAATCTATTGGAGGCAGAAGCAGTCAAGGGTAGCCTAGGGTTAGGGTTAGGCTTAGGGTTAGGCATAGGGTACGGCTTAGGGTACGGGTTCGGGGAGGGGTTCGGGTACGGTGTAGGGTATGGGTTAGGGTTAGGGTTAGGGTTAGTGTTAGGGTTAGGGCTCGATTTAGGGTACGGGTTAGGATTAGGGTACGTGTTAGGGTTAGGGTAGGGGTTAGGGTTAGGGTACGCGTTAGGGTTAGGGTAGTTATTAAACCTATCCCACTCTCTAGATACCCCTTAGCACGTAAAGGAATATTATTTGGGGGTCCAGCCATGGAGAAGAGTTTAGACACTAGGATAAGATAAGGAACACACCCATTATAAAGAAATCACATTAGGATTCTCTTTTTCAGCTGTTCCTTCAAACACTAGTGCTTAGGAAATCTATTGGAGGCAGAAGCAGTCAAGGGTATCCTAGGGTTAGGGTTAGGCTTAGGGTTAGGCTTAGGGTACGGCTTAGGGTACGGGTTCGGGGAGGGGTTCGGGTACGGCGTAGGGTATGGGTTAGGGTTAGGGTTAGTGTTAGGGTTAGGGCTCGGTTTAGGGTACGGGTTAGGATTAGGGTACGTGTTAGGGTTAGGGTAGGGGTTAGGGTTAGGGTACGTGTTAGGGTTAGGGTAGTTATTAAACCTATCCCACTCTCTAGATACCCCTTAGCACGTAAAGGAATATTATTTGGGGGTCCAGCCACGGAGAAGAGTTTAGACACTAGGATAAGATAAGGAACACACCCATTATAAAGAAATCACATTAGGATTCTCTTTTTAAGCTGTTCCTTCAAACACTAGTGCTTAGGAAATCTGTTGGAGGCAGAAGCAGTCAAGGGTAGCCTAGGGTTAGGGTTAGGCTTAGGGTTAGGGTTAGGGTACGGCTTAGGGTACGGTTCGGGGAGGGGTTCGGGTACGGCGTAGGGTATGGGTTAGGGTTAGGGTTAGGGTTAGTGTTAGGGTTAGGGCTCGGTTTAGGGTACGGGTTAGGATTAGGGTACGTGTTAGGGTTAGGGTAGGGGTTAGGGTTAGGGTACGCGTTAGGGTTAGGGTAGTTATTAAACCTATCCCACTCTCTAGATACCCCTTAGCACGTAAAGGAATATTATTTGGGGGTCCAGCCATGGAGAAGAGTTTAGACACTAGGATAAGATAAGGAACACACCCATTATAAAGAAATCACATTAGGATTCTCTTTTTAAGCTGTTCCTTCAAACACTAGTGCTTAGGAAATCTATTGGAGGCAGAAGCAGTCAAGGGTAGCCTAGGGTTAGGGTTAGGCTTAGGGTTAGGGTTAGGGTACGGCTTAGGGTACGGTTTCGGGGAGGGGTTCGGGTACGGCGTAGGGTATGGGTTAGGGTTAGGGTTAGGGCTCGGTTTAGGGTACGGGTTAGGATTAGGGTACGTGTTAGGGTTAGGGTAGGGGTTAGGGTTAGGGTACGCGTTAGGGTTAGGGTAGTTATTAAACCTATCCCACTCTCTAGATACCCCTTAGCACGTAAAGGAATATTATTTGGGGGTCCAGCCATGGAGAAGAGTTTAGACACTAGGATAAGATAAGGAACACACCCATTATAAAGAAATCACATTAGGATTCTCTTTTTAAGATGTTCCTTCAAACACTAGTGCTTAGGAAATCTATTGGAGGCAGAAGCAGTCAAGGGTAGCCTAGGGTTAGGGTTAGGCTTAGGGTTAGGCATAGGGTACGGCTTAGGGTACGGGTTCGGGGAGGGGTTCGGGTACGGCGTAGGGTATGGGTTAGGGTTAGGGTTAGGGTTAGTGTTAGGGTTAGGGCTCGGTTTAGAGTACGGGTTAGGATTAGGGTACGTGTTAGGGTTAGGGTAGGGGTTAGGGTTAGGGTACGCGTTAGGGTTAGGGTAGTTATTAAACCTATCCCACTCTCTAGATACCCCTTAGCACGTAAAGGAATATTATTTGGGAGTCCAGCCATGGAGAAGAGTTTAGACACTAGGATAAGATAAGGAACACACCCATTATAAAGAAATCACATTAGGATTCTCTTTTTAAGCTGTTCCTTCAAACACTAGTGCTTAGGAAATCTATTGGAGGCAGAAGCAGTCAATGGTAGCCTAGGGTTAGGGTTAGGCTTAGGGTTAGGGTTAGGGTACGGCTTAGGGTACGGTTCGGGGAGGGGTTCGGGTACGGCGTAGGGTATGGGTTAGGGTTAGGGTTAGGGTTAGGGTTAGGGCTCGGTTTAGGGTACGGGTTAGGATTAGGGTACGTGTTAGGGTTAGGGTAGGGGTTAGGGTTAGGGTACGCGTTAGGGTTAGGGTAGTTATTAAACCTATCCCACTCTCTAGATACCCCTTAGCACGTAAAGGAATATTATTTGGGGGTCCAGCCATGGAGAAGAGTTTAGACACTAGGATAAGATAAGGAACACACCCATTATAAAGAAATCACATTAGGATTCTCTTTTTAAGCTGTTCCTTCAAACACTAGTGCTTAGGAAATCTATTGGAGGCAGAAGCAGTCAAGGGTAGCCTAGGGTTAGGGTTAGGCTTAGGGTACGGCTTAGGGTACGGGTTCGGGGAGGGGTTCGGGTACGGCGTAGGGTATGGGTTAGGGTTAGGGTTAGTGTTAGGGTTAGGGCTCGGTTTAGGGTACGGGTTAGGATTAGGGTACGTGTTAGGGTTAGGGTAGGGGTTAGGGTTAGGGTACGCGTTAGGGTTAGGGTAGTTATTAAACCTATCCCACTCTCTAGATACCCCTTCGCACGTAAAGGAATATTATTTGCGGGTCCAGCCATGGAGAAGAGTTTAGACACTAGGATAAAATAAGGAACACATACATTATAAAGAAATCACATTAGGATTCTCTTTTTAAGATGTTCCTTAAAACACTAGTGCTTAGGAAATCTATTGGAGGCAGAAGCAGTCAAGGGTAGCCTAGGGTTAGGGTTAGGCTTAGGGTTAGGGTTAGGGTACGGCTTAGGGTAGGGGTTCGGGGAGGTGTTCGAGTACGGCGTAGGGTATGGGTTAGGGTTAGGGTTAGGGTTCGTGTTAGGGTTAGGGCTCGGTTTAGGGTACGGGTTAGGATTAGGGTACGTGTTAGGGTTAGGGAAGGTGTTAGGGTTAGGGTACGCGTTAGGGTTAGGGTAGTTATTAAACCTATCCCACTCTCTAGATACCCCTTAGCACGTAAAGGAATATTATTTGGGGGTCCAGCCATGGAGAAGAGTTTAGACACTAGGATAAGATAAGGAACACACCCATTATAAAGAAATCACATTAGGATTCTCTTTTTAAGCTGTTCCTTCAAACACTAGTGCTTAGGAAATCTATTGGAGGCAGAAGCAGTCAAGGGTAGCCTAGGGTTAGGGTTAGGCTTAGGGTTAGGCTTAGGGTACGGCTTAGGGTACGGGTTCGGGGAGGGGTTCGGGTACGGCGTAGGGTATGCGTTAGGGTTAGGGTTAGTGTTAGGGTTAGGGCTCGGTTTAGGGTACGGGTTAGGATTAGGGTACGTGTTAGGGTTAGGGTAGGGGTTAGGGTTAGGGTACGCGTTAGGGTTAGGGTAGTTATTAAACCTATCCCACTCTCTAGATACCCCTTAGCACGTAAAGGAATATTATTTGCGGGTCCAGCCATGGAGAAGAGTTTAGACACTAGGATAAAATAAGGAACACATACATTATAAAGAAATCACATTAGGATTCTCTTTTTAAGATGTTCCTTAAAACACTAGTGCTTAGGAAAGCTATTGGAGGCAGAAGCAGTCAAGGGTAGCCTAGGGTTAGGGTTAGGCTTAGGGTTAGGGTTAGGGTACGGCTTAGGGTAGGGGTTCGGGGAGGTGCTCGGGTACGGCGTAGGGTATGGGTTAGGGTTAGGGTTAGGGTTCGTGTTAGGGTTAGGGCTCGGTTTAGGGTACGGGTTAGGATTAGGGTACGTTTTAGGGTTAGGGTAGGGGTTAGGGTTAGGGTACGCGTTAGGGTTAGGGTAGTTATTAAACCTATCCCACTCTCTAGATACCCCTTAGCACGTAAAGGAATATTATTTGGGGGTCCAGCCATGGAGAAGAGTTTAGACACTAGGATAAGATAAGGAACACACCCATTATAAAGAAATCACATTAGGATTCTCTTTTTAAGCTGTTCCTTCAAACACTAGTGCTTAGGAAATCTATTGGAGGCAGAAGCAGTCAAGGGTAGCCTAGGGTTAGGGTTAGGCTTAGGGTTAGGGTTAGGGTACGGCTTAGGGTACGGTTTCGGGGAGGGGTTCGGGTACGGCGTAGGGTATGGGTTAGGGTTAGGGTTAGGGCTCGGTTTAGGGTACGGGTTAGGATTAGGATACGTGTTAGGGTTAGGGTACGGTTTAGGGTTAGGGTACGCGTTAGGGTTAGGGTAGTTATTAAACCTATCCCACTCTCTAGATACCCCTTAGCACGTAAAGGAATATTATTTGGGGGTCCAGCCATGGAGAAGAGTTTAGACACTAGGATAAGATAAGGAACACACCCATTATAAAGAAATCACATTAGGATTCTCTTTTTAAGCTGTTCCTTCAAACACTAGTGCTTAGGAAATCTATTGGAGGCAGAAGCAGTCAAGGGTAGCCTAGGGTTAGGGTTAGGCTTAGGGTTAGGGTTAGGGTACGGCTTAGGGTACGGTTCGGGGAGGGGTTCGGGTACGGCGTAGGGTATGGGTTAGGGTTAGGGTTAGGGTTAGTGTTAGGGTTAGGGCTCGGTTTAGGGTACGGGTTAGGATTAGGGTACGTGTTAGGGTTAGGGTAGGGGTTAGGGTTAGGGTACGCGTTAGGGTTAGGGTAGTTATTAAACCTATCCCACTCTCTAGATACCCCTTAGCACGTAAAGGAATATTATTTGGGGGTCCAGCCATGGAGAAGAGTTTAGACACTAGGATAAGATAAGGAACACACCCATTATAAAGAAATCACATTAGGATTCTCTTTTTAAGCTGTTCCTTCAAACACTAGTGCTTAGGAAATCTATTGGAGGCAGAAGCAGTCAAGGGTAGCCTAGGGTTAGGGTTAGGCTTAGGGTTAGGCTTAGGGTACGGGTTCGGGGAGGGTTCGGGGAGGGGTTCGGGTACGGCGTAGGGTATGGGTTAGGGTTAGGGTTAGGGTTAGTGTTAGGGTTAGGGCTCGGTTTAGAGTACGGGTTAGGATTAGGGTACGTTTTAGGGTTAGGGTAGGGGTTAGGGTTAGGGTACGCGTTAGGGTTAGGGTAGTTATTAAACCTATCCCACTCTCTAGATACCCCTTAGCACGTAAAGGAATATTATTTGGGAGTCCAGCCATGGAGAAGAGTTTAGACACTAGGATAAGATAAGGAACACACCCATTATAAAGAAATCACATTAGGATTCTCTTTTTAAGCTGTTCCTTCAAACACTAGTGCTTAGGAAATCTATTGGAGGCAGAAGCAGTCAAGGGTAGCCTAGGGTTAGGGTTAGGCTTAGGGTTAGGGTTAGGGTACGGCTTAGGGTACGGTTCGGGGAGGGGTTCGGGTACGGCGTAGGGTATGGGTTAGGGTTAGGGTTAGGGTTAGTGTTAGGGTTAGGGCTCGGTTTAGGGTACGGGTTAGGATTAGGGTACGTGTTAGGGTTAGGGTAGGGGTTAGGGTTAGGGTACGCGTTAGGGTTAGGGTAGTTATTAAACCTATCCCACTCTCTAGATACCCCTTAGCACGTAAAGGAATATTATTTGGGGTCCAGCCATGGAGAAGAGTTTAGACACTAGGATAAGATAAGGAACACACCCATTATAAAGAAATCACATTAGGATTCTCTTTTTAAGCTGTTCCTTCAAACACTAGTGCTTAGGAAATCTATTGGAGGCAGAAGCAGTCAAGGGTAGCCTAGGGTTAGGGTTAGGCTTAGGGTACGGCTTAGGGTACGGGTTCGGGGAGGGGTTCGGGTACGGCGTAGGGTATGGGTTAGGGTTAGGGTTAGTGTTAGGGTTAGGGCTCGGTTTAGGGTACGGGTTAGGATTAGGGTACGTGTTAGGGTTAGGGTAGGGGTTAGGGTTAGGGTACGCGTTAGGGTTAGGGTAGTTATTAAACCTATCCCACTCTCTAGATACCCCTTAGCACGTAAAGGAATATTATTTGGGGGTCCAGCCATGGAGAAGAGTTTAGACACCAGGATAAGATAAGGAACACACCCATTATAAAGAAATCACATTAGGATTCTCTTTTTAAGCTGTTCCTTCAAACACTAGTGCTTAGGAAATCTATTGGAGGCAGAAGCAGTCAAGGGTAGCCTAGGGTTAGGGTTAGGCTTAGGGTTAGGCTTAGGGTACGGCTTAGGGTACGGGTTCGGGGAGGGGTTCGGGTACGGCGTAGGGTATGGGTTAGGGTTAGGGTTAGTGTTAGGGTTAGGGCTCGGTTTAGGGTACGGGTTAGGATTAGGGTACGTGTTAGGGTTAGGGTAGGGGTTAGGGTTAGGGTACGCGTTAGGGTTAGGGTAGTTATTAAACCTATCCCACTCTCTAGATACCCCTTAGCACGTAAAGGAATATTATTTGCGGGTCCAGCCATGGAGAAGAGTTTAGACACTAGGATAAAATAAGGAACACATACATTATAAAGAAATCACATTAGGATTCTCTTTTTAAGATGTTCCTTAAAACACTAGTGCTTAGGAAATCTATTGGAGGCAGAAGCAGTCAAGGGTAGCCTAGGGTTAGGGTTAGGCTTAGGGTTAGGGTTAGGGTACGGCTTAGGGTAGGGGTTCGGGGAGGTGCTCGGGTACGGCGTAGGGTATGGGTTAGGGTTAGGGTTAGGGTTCGTGTTAGGGTTAGGGCTCGGTTTAGGGTACGGGTTAGGATTAGGGTACGTGTTAGGGTTAGGGTAGGGGTTAGGGTTAGGGTACGCGTTAGGGTTAGGGTAGTTATTAAACCTATCCCACTCTCTAGATACCCCTTAGCACGTAAAGGAATATTATTTGGGGGTCCAGCCACGGAGAAGAGTTTAGACACTAGGATAAGATAAGGAACACACCCATTATAAAGAAATCACATTAGGATTCTCTTTTTAAGCTGTTCCTTCAAACACTAGTGCTTAGGAAATCTATTGGAGGCAGAAGCAGTCAAGGGTAGCCTAGGGTTAGGGTTAGGCTTAGGGTTAGGGTTAGGGTACGGCTTAGGGTACGGTTCGGGGAGGGGTTCGGGTACGGCGTAGGGTATGGGTTAGGGTTAGGGTTAGGGTTAGTGTTAGGGTTAGGGCTCGGTTTAGTGTACGGGTTAGGATTAGGGTACGTGTTAGGGTTAGGGTAGGGGTTAGGGTTAGGGTACGCGTTAGGGTTAGGGTAGTTATTAAACCTATCCCACTCTCTAGATACCCCTTAGCACGTAAAGGAATATTATTTGGGGGTCCAGCCATGGAGAAGAGTTTAGACACTAGGATAAGATAAGGAACACACCCATTATAAAGAAATCACATTAGGATTCTCTTTTTAAGCTGTTCCTTCAAACACTAGTGCTTAGGAAATCTATTGGAGGCAGAAGCAGTCAAGGGTAGCCTAGGGTTAGGGTTAGGCTTAGGGTTAGGGTTAGGGTACGGCTTAGGGTACGGTTTCGGGGAGGGGTTCGGGTACGGCGTAGGGTATGGGTTAGGGTTAGGGTTAGTGTTAGGGTTAGGGCTCGGTTTAGGGTACGGGTTAGGATTAGGGTACGTGTTAGGGTTAGGGTAGGGGTTAGGGTTAGGGTACGCGTTAGGGTTAGGGTAGTTATTAAACCTATCCCACTCTCTAGATACCCCTTAGCACGTAAAGGAATATTATTTGGGGGTCCAGCCATGGAGAAGAGTTTAGACACTAGGATAAGATAAGGAACACACCCATTATAAAGAAATCACATTAGGATTCTCTTTTTAAGCTGTTCCTTCAAACACTAGTGCTTAGGAAATCTATTGGAGGCAGAAGCAGTCAAGGGTAGCCTAGGGTTAGGGTTAGGCTTAGGGTTAGGGTTAGGGTACGGCTTAGGGTACGGTTTCGGCGAGGGGTTCGGGTACGGCGTAGGGTATGGGTCAGGGTTAGGGTTAGGGTTAGTGTTAGGGTTAGGGCTCGGTTTAGGGTACGGGTTAGGATTAGGGTACGTGTTAGGGTTAGGGTAGGTGTTAGGGTTAGGGTACGCGTTAGGGTTAGGGTAGTTATTAAACCTATCCCACTCTCTAGATACCCCTTAGCACGTAAAGGAATATTATTTGGGGGTCCAGCCATAGAGAAGAGTTTAGACACCAGGATAAGATAAGGAACACACCCATTATAAAGAAATCACATTAGGATTCTCTTTTTAAGCTGTTCCTTCAAACACTAGTGCTTAGGAAATCTATTGGAGGCAGAAGCAGTCAAGGGTAGCCTAGGGTTAGGGTTAGGCTTAGGGTTAGGCTTAGGGTATGGCTTAGGGTACGGGTTCGGGGAGGGGTTCGGGTACGGCGTAGGGTATGGGTTAGGGTTAGGGTTAGTGTTAGGGTTAGGGCTCGGTTTAGGGTACGGGTTAGGATTAGGGTACGTGTTAGGGTTAGGGTAGGGGTTAGGGTTAGGGTACACGTTAGGGTTAGGGTAGTTATTAAACCTATCCCACTCTCTAGATACCCCTTAGCACGTAAAGGAATATTATTTGCGGGTCCAGCCATGGAGAAGAGTTTAGACACTAGGATAAAATAAGGAACACATACATTATAAAGAAATCACATTAGGATTCTCTTTTTAAGATGTTCCTTAAAACACTAGTGCTTAGGAAATCTATTGGAGGCAGAAGCAGTCAAGGGTAGCCTAGGGTTAGGGTTAGGCTTAGGGTTAGGGTTAGGGTACGGCTTAGGGTAGGGGTTCGGGGAGGTGCTCGGGTACGGCGTAGGGTATGGGTTAGGGTTAGGGTTAGGGTTCGTGTTAGGGTTAGGGCTCGGTTTAGGGTACGGGTTAGGATTAGGGTACGTGTTAGGGTTAGGGTAGGGGTTAGGGTTAGGGTACGCGTTAGGGTTAGGGTAGTTATTAAACCTATCCCACTCTCTAGATACCCCTTAGCACGTAAAGGAATATTATTTGGGGGTCCAGCCACGGAGAAGAGTTTAGACACTAGGATAAGATAAGGAACACACCCATTATAAAGAAATCACATTAGGATTCTCTTTTTAAGCTGTTCCTTCAAACACTAGTGCTTAGGAAATCTATTGGAGGCAGAAGCAGTCAAGGGTAGCCTACGGTTAGGGTTAGGCTTAGGGTTAGGGTTAGGGTACGGCTTAGGGTACGGTTCGGGGAGGGGTTCGGGTACGGTGTAGGGTATGGGTTAGGGTTAGGGTTAGGGTTAGTGTTAGGGTTAGGGCTCGGTTTAGTGTACGGGTTAGGATTAGGGTACGTGTTAGGGTTAGGGTAGGGGTTAGGGTTAGGGTACGCGTTAGGGTTAGGGTAGTTATTAAACCTATCCCACTCTCTAGATACCCCTTAGCACGTAAAGGAATATTATTTGGGGGTCCAGCCATGGAGAAGAGTTTAGACACTAGGATAAGATAAGGAACACACCCATTATAAAGAAATCACATTAGGATTCTCTTTTTAAGCTGTTCCTTCAAACACTAGTGCTTAGGAAATCTATTGGAGGCAGAAGCAGTCAAGGGTAGCCTAGGGTTAGGTTTAGGCTTAGGGTTAGGGTTAGGGTACGGCTTAGGGTACGGTTTCGGGGAGGGGTTCGGGTACGGCGTAGGGTATGGGTTAGGGTTAGGGTTAGGGCTCGGTTTAGGGTACGGGTTAGGATTAGGATACGTGTTAGGGTTAGGGTACGGTTTAGGGTTAGTGTACGCGTTAGGGTTAGGGTAGTTATTAAACCTATCCCACTCTCTAGATACCCCTTAGCACGTAAAGGAATATTATTTGGGGGTCCAGCCATGGAGAAGAGTTTAGACACTAGGATAAGATAAGGAACACACCCATTATAAAGAAATCACATTAGGATTCTCTTTTTAAGCTGTTCCTTCAAACACTAGTGCTTAGGAAATCTATTGGAGGCAGAAGCAGTCAAGGGTAGCCTAGGGTTAGGGTTAGGCTTAGGGTTAGGCTTAGGGTACGGCTTAGGGTACGGGTTCGGGGAGGGGTTCGGGTACGGCGTAGGGTATGGGTTAGGGTTAGGGTTAGTGTTAGGGTTAGGGCTCGGTTTAGGGTACGGGTTAGGATTAGGGTACGTGTTAGGGTTAGGGTAGGGGTTAGGGTTAGGGTACGTGTTAGGGTTAGGGTAGTTATTAAACCTATCCCACTCTCTAGATACCCCTTAGCACGTAAAGGAATATTATTTGCGGGTCCAGCCATGGAGAAGAGTTTAGACACTAGGATAAAATAAGGAACACATACATTATAAAGAAATCACATTAGGATTCTCTTTTTAAGATGTTCCTTAAAACACTAGTGCTTAGGAAATCTATTGGAGGCAGAAGCAGTCAAGGGTAGCCTAGGGTTAGGGTTAGGCTTAGGGTTAGGGTTAGGGTACGGCTTAGGGTAGGGGTTCGGGGAGGTGCTCAGGTACGGCGTAGGGTATGGGTTAGGGTTAGGGTTAGGGTTCGTGTTAGGGTTAGGGCTCGGTTTAGGGTACGGGTTAGGATAAGGGTACGTTTTAGGGTTAGGGTAGGGGTTAGGGTTAGGGTACGCGTTAGGGTTAGGGTAGTTATTAAACCTATCCCACTCTCTAGATACCCCTTAGCACGTAAAGGAATATTATTTGGGGGTCCAGCCACGGAGAAGAGTTTAGACACTAGGATAAGATAAGGAACACACCCATTATAAAGAAATCACATTAGGATTCTCTTTTTAAGCTGTTCCTTCAAACACTAGTGCTTAGGAAATCTATTGGAGGCAGAAGCAGTCAAGGGTAGCCTAGGGTTAGGGTTAGGCTTAGGGTTAGGGTTAGGGTACGGCTTAGGGTACGGTTCGGGGAGGGGTTCGGGTACGGCGTAGGGTATGGGTTAGGGTTAGTGTTAGGGTTAGTGTTAGGGTTAGGGCTCGGTTTAGGGTACGGGTTAGGATTAGGGTACGTGTTAGGGTTAGGGTAGGGGTTAGGGTTAGGGTACGCGTTAGGGTTAGGGTAGTTATTAAACCTATCCCACTCTCTAGATACCCCTTAGCACGTAAAGGAATATTATTTGGGGGTCCAGCCATGGAGAAGAGTTAAGACACTAGGATAAGATAAGGAACACACCCATTATAAAGAAATCACATTAGGATTCTCTTTTTAAGCTGTTCCTTCAAACACTAGTGCTTAGGAAATCTATTGGAGGCAGAAGCAGTCAAGGGTAGCCTAGGGTTAGGGTTAGGCTTAGGGTTAGGGTTAGGGTACGGCTTAGGGTACGGTTTCGGGGAGGGGTTCGGGTACGGCGTAGGGTATGGGTTAGGGTTAGGGTTAGGGCTCGGTTTAGGGTACGGGTTAGGATTAGGATACGTGTTAGGGTTAGGGTACGGTTTAGGGTTAGGGTACGCGTTAGGGTTAGGGTAGTTATTAAACCTATCCCACTCTCTAGATACCCCTTAGCACGTAAAGGAATATTATTTGGGAGTCCAGCCATGGAGAAGAGTTTAGACACTAGGATAAGATAAGGAACACACCCATTATAAAGAAATCACATTAGGATTCTCTTTTTAAGCTGTTCCTTCAAACACTAGTGCTTAGGAAATCTATTGGAGGCAGAAGCAGTCAAGGGTAGCCTAGGGTTAGGGTTAGGCTTAGGGTTAGGGTTAGGGTACGGCTTAGGGTACGGTTCGGGGAGGGGTTCGGGTACGGCGTAGGGTATGGGTTAGGGTTAGGGTTAGTGTTAGGGTTAGGGCTCGGTTTAGGGTACGGGTTAGGATTAGGGTACGTGTTAGGGTTAGGGTAGGGGTTAGGGTTAGGGTACGCGTTAGGGTTAGGGTAGTTATTAAACCTATCCCACTCTCTAGATACCCCTTAGCACGTAAAGGAATATTATTTGGGGGTCCAGCCATGGAGAAGAGTTTAGACACTAGGATAAGATAAAGAACACACCCATTATAAAGAAATCACATTAGGATTCTCTTTTTAAGCTGTTCCTTCAAACACTAGTGCTTAGGAAA
Source organism: Balaenoptera ricei (assembly GCF_028023285.1). Lineage (NCBI taxonomy): Eukaryota > Metazoa > Chordata > Mammalia > Artiodactyla > Balaenopteridae > Balaenoptera > Balaenoptera ricei. Next base: position 377,043 of record NW_026777463.1, on the reverse strand, counting down.
TCTATTGGAGGCAGAAGCAGTCAAGGGTAGCCTAGGGTTAGGGTTAGGCTTAGGGTACGGCTTAGGGTACGGGTTCGGGGAGGGGTTCGGGTACGGCGTAGGGTATGGGTTAGGGTTAGGGTTAGTGTTAGGGTTAGGGCTCGGTTTAGGGTACGGGTTAGGATTAGGGTACGTGTTAGGGTTAGGGTAGGGGTTAGGGTTAGGGTACGCGTTAGGGTTAGGGTAGTTATTAAACCTATCCCACTCTCTAGATACCCCTTAGCACGTAAAGGAATATTATTTGCGGGTCCAGCCATGGAGAAGAGTTTAGACACTAGGATAAAATAAGGAACACATACATTATAAAGAAATCACATTAGGATTCTCTTTTTAAGATGTTCCTTAAAACACTAGTGCTTAGGAAATCTATTGGAGGCAGAAGCAGTCAAGGGTAGCCTAGGGTTAGGGTTACGCTTAGGGTTAGGGTTAGGGTACGGCTTAGGGTACGGTTTCGGGGAGGGGTTCGGGTACGGCGTAGGGTATGGGTTAGGGTTAGGGTTAGGGCTCGGTTTACGGTACGGGTTAGGATTAGGATACGTGTTAGGGTTAGGGTACGGTTTAGGGTTAGGGTACGCGTTAGGGTTAGGGTAGTTATTAAACCTATCCCACTCTCTAGATACCCCTTAGCACGTAAAGGAATATTATTTGGGGGTCCAGCCATGGAGAAGAGTTTAGACACTAGGATAAGATAAGGAACACACCCATTATAAAGAAATCACATTAGGATTCTCTTTTTAAGCTGTTCCTTCAAACACTAGTGCTTAGGAAATCTATTGGAGGCAGAAGCAGTCAAGGGTAGCCTAGGGTTAGGGTTAGGCTTAGGGTTAGGCATAGGGTACGGCTTAGGGTACGGGTTCGGGGAGGGGTTCGGGTACGGCGTAGGGTATGGGTTAGGGTTAGGGTTAGGGTTAGTGTTAGGGTTAGGGCTCGGTTTAGGGTACGGGTTAGGATTAGGGTACGTGTTAGGGTTAGGGTAGGTGTTAGGGTTAGGGTACGCGTTAGGGTTAGGGTAGTTATTAAACCTATCCCACTCTCTAGATACCCCTTAGCACGTAAAGGAATATTATTTGGGGGTCCAGCCATGGAGAAGCGTTTAGACACTAGGATAAGATAAGGAACACACCCATTATAAAGAAATCACATTAGGATTCTCTTTTTAAGCTGTTCCTTCAAACACTAGTGCTTAGGAAATCTATTGGAGGCAGAAGCAGTCAAGGGTAGCCTAGGGTTAGGGTTAGGCTTAGGGTTAGGCTTAGGGTACGGCTTAGGGTACGGGTTCGGGGAGGGGTTCGGGTACGGCGTAGGGTATGGGTTAGGGTTAGGGTTAGGGTTAGTGTTAGGGTTAGGGCTCGGTTTAGAGTACGGGTTAGGATTAGGGTACGTTTTAGGGTTAGGGTAGGGGTTAGGGTTAGGGTACGCGTTAGGGTTAGGGTAGTTATTAAACCTATCCCACTCTCTAGATACCCCTTAGCACGTAAAGGAATATTATTTGGGAGTCCAGCCATGGAGAAGAGTTTAGACACTAGGATAAGATAAGGAACACACCCATTATAAAGAAATCACATTAGGATTCTCTTTTTAAGCTGTTCCTTCAAACACTAGGGCTTAGGAAATCTATTGGAGGCAGAAGCAGTCAAGGGTAGCCTAGGGTTAGGGTTAGGCTTAGGGTTAGGGTTAGGGTACGGCTTAGGATACGGTTCGGGGAGGGGTTCGGGTACGGCGTAGGGTATGGGTTAGGGTTAGGGTTAGGGTTAGTGTTAGGGTTAGGGCTCGGTTTAGGGTACGGGTTAGGATTAGGGTACGTGTTAGGGTTAGGGTAGGGGTTAGGGTTAGGGTACGCGTTAGGGTTAGGGTAGTTATTAAACCTATCCCACTCTCTAGATACCCCTTAGCACGTAAAGGAATATTATTTGGGGGTCCAGCCATGGAGAAGAGTTTAGACACTAGGATAAGATAAGGAACACACCCATTATAAAGAAATCACATTAGGATTCTCTTTTTAAGCTGTTCCTTCAAACACTAGTGCTTAGGAAATCTATTGGAGGCAGAAGCAGTCAAGGGTAGCCTAGGGTTAGGGTTAGGCTTAGGGTACGGCTTAGGGTACGGGTTCGGGGAGGGGTTCGGGTACAGCGTAGGGTATGGGTTAGGGTTAGGGTTAGTGTTAGGGTTAGGGCTCGGTTTAGGGTACGGGTTAGGATTAGGGTACGTGTTAGGGTTAGGGTAGGGGTTAGGGTTAGGGTACGCGTTAGGGTTAGGGTAGTTATTAAACCTATCCCACTCTCTAGATACCCCTTAGCACGTAAAGGAATATTATTTGCGGGTCCAGCCATGGAGAAGAGTTTAGACACTAGGATAAAATAAGGAACACATACATTATAAAGAAATCACATTAGGATTCTCTTTTTAAGATGTTCCTTAAAACACTAGTGCTTAGGAAATCTATTGGAGGCAGAAGCAGTCAAGGGTAGCCTAGGGTTAGGGTTACGCTTAGGGTTAGGGTTAGGGTACGGCTTAGGGTACGGTTTCGGGGAGGGGTTCGGGTACGGCGTAGGGTATGGGTTAGGGTTAGGGTTAGGGCTCGGTTTAGGGTACGGGTTAGGATTAGGATACGTGTTAGGGTTAGGGTACGGTTTAGGGTTAGGGTACGCGTTAGGGTTAGGGTAGTTATTAAACCTATCCCACTCTCTAGATACCCCTTAGCACGTAAAGGAATATTATTTGGGGGTCCAGCCATGGAGAAGAGTTTAGACACTAGGATAAGATAAGGAACACACCCATTATAAAGAAATCACATTAGGATTCTCTTTTTAAGCTGTTCCTTCAAACACTAGTGCTTAGGAAATCTATTGGAGGCAGAAGCAGTCAAGGGTAGCCTAGGGTTAGGGTTAGGCTTAGGGTTAGGCATAGGGTACGGCTTAGGGTACGGGTTCGGGGAGGGGTTCGGGTACGGCGTAGGGTATGGGTTAGGGTTAGGGTTAGTGTTAGGGTTAGGGCTCGGTTTAGGGTACGGGTTAGGATTAGGGTACGTGTTAGGGTTAGGGTAGGGGTTAGGGTTAGGGTACGCGTTAGGGTTAGGGTAGTTATTAAACCTATCCCACTCTCTAGATACCCCTTAGCACGTAAAGGAATATTATTTGCGGGTCCAGCCATGGAGAAGAGTTTAGACACTAGGATAAAATAAGGAACACATACATTATAAAGAAATCACATTAGGATTCTCTTTTTAAGATGTTCCTTAAAACACTAGTGCTTAGGAAATCTATTGGAGGCAGAAGCAGTCAAGGGTAGCCTAGGGTTAGGGTTAGGCTTAGGGTTAGGGTTAGGGTACGGCTTAGGGTAGGGGTTCGGGGAGGTGCTCGGGTACGGCGTAGGGTATGGGTTAGGGTTAGGGTTAGGGTTCGTGTTAGGGTTAGGGCTCGGTTTAGGGTACGGGTTAGGATTAGGGTACGTGTTAGGGTTAGGGTAGGGGTTAGGGTTAGGGTACGCGTTAGGGTTAGGGTAGTTATTAAACCTATCCCACTCTCTAGATACCCCTTAGCACGTAAAGGAATATTATTTGGGGGTCCAGCCACGGAGAAGAGTTTAGACACTAGGATAAGATAAGGAACACACCCATTATAAAGAAATCACATTAGGATTCTCTTTTTAAGCTGTTCCTTCAAACACTAGTGCTTAGGAAATCTATTGGAGGCAGAAGCAGTCAAGGGTAGCCTAGGGTTAGGGTTAGGCTTAGGGTTAGGGTTAGGGTACGGCTTAGGGTACGGTTCGGGGAGGGGTTCGGGTACGGCGTAGGGTATGGGTTAGGGTTAGGGTTAGGGTTAGTGTTAGGGTTAGGGCTCGGTTTAGGGTACGGGTTAGGATTAGGGTACGTGTTAGGGTTAGGGTAGGGGTTAGGGTTAGGGTACGCGTTAGGGTTAGGGTAGTTATTAAACCTATCCCACTCTCTAGATACCCCTTAGCACGTAAAGGAATATTATTTGGGGGTCCAGCCATGGAGAAGAGTTTAGACACTAGGATAAGATAAGGAACACACCCATTATAAAGAAATCACATTAGGATTCTCTTTTTAAGCTGTTCCTTCAAACACTAGTGCTTAGGAAATCTATTGGAGGCAGAAGCAGTCAAGGGTAGCCTAGGGTTAGGGTTAGGCTTAGGGTTAGGGTTAGGGTACGGCTTAGGGTACGGTTTCGGGGAGGGGTTCGGGTACGGCGTAGGGTATGGGTTAGGGTTAGGGTTAGTGTTAGGGTTAGGGCTCGGTTTAGGGTACGGGTTAGGATTAGGGTACGTGTTAGGGTTAGGGTAGGGGTTAGGGTTAGGGTACGCGTTAGGGTTAGGGTAGTTATTAAACCTATCCCACTCTCTAGATACCCCTTAGCACGTAAAGGAATATTATTTGGGGGTCCAGCCATGGAGAAGAGTTTAGACACTAGGATAAGATAAGGAACACACCCATTATAAAGAAATCACATTAGGATTCTCTTTTTAAGCTGTTCCTTCAAACACTAGTGCTTAGGAAATCTATTGGAGGCAGAAGCAGTCAAGGGTAGCCTAGGGTTAGGGTTAGGCTTAGGGTTAGGGTTAGGGTACGGCTTAGGGTACGGTTTCGGCGAGGGGTTCGGGTACGGCGTAGGGTATGGGTCAGGGTTAGGGTTAGGGTTAGTGTTAGGGTTAGGGCTCGGTTTAGGGTACGGGTTAGGATTAGGGTACGTGTTAGGGTTAGGGTAGGTGTTAGGGTTAGGGTACGCGTTAGGGTTAGGGTAGTTATTAAACCTATCCCACTCTCTAGATACCCCTTAGCACGTAAAGGAATATTATTTGGGGGTCCAGCCATAGAGAAGAGTTTAGACACCAGGATAAGATAAGGAACACACCCATTATAAAGAAATCACATTAGGATTCTCTTTTTAAGCTGTTCCTTCAAACACTAGTGCTTAGGAAATCTATTGGAGGCAGAAGCAGTCAAGGGTAGCCTAGGGTTAGGGTTAGGCTTAGGGTTAGGCTTAGGGTACGGCTTAGGGTACGGGTTCGGGGAGGGGTTCGGGTACGGCGTAGGGTATGGGTTAGGGTTAGGGTTAGTGTTAGGGTTAGGGCTCGGTTTAGGGTACGGGTTAGGATTAGGGTACGTGTTAGGGTTAGGGTAGGGGTTAGGGTTAGGGTACGCGTTAGGGTTAGGGTAGTTATTAAACCTATCCCACTCTCTAGATACCCCTTAGCACGTAAAGGAATATTATTTGGGGGTCCAGCCACGGAGAAGAGTTTAGACACTAGGATAAGATAAGGAACACACCCATTATAAAGAAATCACATTAGGATTCTCTTTTTAAGCTGTTCCTTCAAACACTAGTGCTTAGGAAATCTATTGGAGGCAGAAGCAGTCAAGGGTAGCCTAGGGTTAGGGTTAGGCTTAGGGTTAGGGTTAGGGTACGGCTTAGGGTACGGTTCGGGGAGGGGTTCGGGTACGGTGTAGGGTATGGGTTAGGGTTAGGGTTAGGGTTAGTGTTAGGGTTAGGGCTCGGTTTAGTGTACGGGTTAGGATTAGGGTACGTGTTAGGGTTAGGGTAGGGGTTAGGGTTAGGGTACGCGTTAGGGTTAGGGTAGTTATTAAACCTATCCCACTCTCTAGATACCCCTTAGCACGTAAAGGAATATTATTTGGGGGTCCAGCCATGGAGAAGAGTTTAGACACTAGGATAAGATAAGGAACACACCCATTATAAAGAAATCACATTAGGATTCTCTTTTTAAGCTGTTCCTTCAAACACTAGTGCTTAGGAAATCTATTGGAGGCAGAAGCAGTCAAGGGTAGCCTAGGGTTAGGTTTAGGCTTAGGGTTAGGGTTAGGGTACGGCTTAGGGTACGGTTTCGGGGAGGGGTTCGGGTACGGCGTAGGGTATGGGTTAGGGTTAGGGTTAGGGCTCGGTTTAGGGTACGGGTTAGGATTAGGATACGTGTTAGGGTTAGGGTACGGTTTAGGGTTAGTGTACGCGTTAGGGTTAGGGTAGTTATTAAACCTATCCCACTCTCTAGATACCCCTTAGCACGTAAAGGAATATTATTTGGGGGTCCAGCCATGGAGAAGAGTTTAGACACTAGGATAAGATAAGGAACACACCCATTATAAAGAAATCACATTAGGATTCTCTTTTTAAGCTGTTCCTTCAAACACTAGTGCTTAGGAAATCTATTGGAGGCAGAAGCAGTCAAGGGTAGCCTAGGGTTAGGGTTAGGCTTAGGGTTAGGCTTAGGGTACGGCTTAGGGTACGGGTTCGGGGAGGGGTTCGGGTACGGCGTAGGGTATGGGTTAGGGTTAGGGTTAGTGTTAGGGTTAGGGCTCGGTTTAGGGTACGGGTTAGGATTAGGGTACGTGTTAGGGTTAGGGTAGGGGTTAGGGTTAGGGTACGTGTTAGGGTTAGGGTAGTTATTAAACCTATCCCACTCTCTAGATACCCCTTAGCACGTAAAGGAATATTATTTGCGGTTCCAGCCATGGAGAAGAGTTTAGACACTAGGATAAAATAAGGAACACATACATTATAAAGAAATCACATTAGGATTCTCTTTTTAAGATGTTCCTTAAAACACTAGTGCTTAGGAAATCTATTGGAGGCAGAAGCAGTCAAGGGTAGCCTAGGGTTAGGGTTAGGCTTAGGGTTAGGGTTAGGGTACGGCTTAGGGTAGGGGTTCGGGGAGGTGCTCAGGTACGGCGTAGGGTATGGGTTAGGGTTAGGGTTAGGGTTCGTGTTAGGGTTAGGGCTCGGTTTAGGGTACGGGTTAGGATAAGGGTACGTTTTAGGGTTAGGGTAGGGGTTAGGGTTAGGGTACGCGTTAGGGTTAGGGTAGTTATTAAACCTATCCCACTCTCTAGATACCCCTTAGCACGTAAAGGAATATTATTTGGGGGTCCAGCCACGGAGAAGAGTTTAGACACTAGGATAAGATAAGGAACACACCCATTATAAAGAAATCACATTAGGATTCTCTTTTTAAGCTGTTCCTTCAAACACTAGTGCTTAGGAAATCTATTGGAGGCAGAAGCAGTCAAGGGTAGCCTAGGGTTAGGGTTAGGCTTAGGGTTAGGGTTAGGGTACGGCTTAGGGTACGGTTCGGGGAGGGGTTCGGGTACGGCGTAGGGTATGGGTTAGGGTTAGTGTTAGGGTTAGTGTTAGGGTTAGGGCTCGGTTTAGGGTACGGGTTAGGATTAGGGTACGTGTTAGGGTTAGGGTAGGGGTTAGGGTTAGGGTACGCGTTAGGGTTAGGGTAGTTATTAAACCTATCCCACTCTCTAGATACCCCTTAGCACGTAAAGGAATATTATTTGGGGGTCCAGCCATGGAGAAGAGTTAAGACACTAGGATAAGATAAGGAACACACCCATTATAAAGAAATCACATTAGGATTCTCTTTTTAAGCTGTTCCTTCAAACACTAGTGCTTAGGAAATCTATTGGAGGCAGAAGCAGTCAAGGGTAGCCTAGGGTTAGGGTTAGGCTTAGGGTTAGGGTTAGGGTACGGCTTAGGGTACGGTTTCGGGGAGGGGTTCGGGTACGGCGTAGGGTATGGGTTAGGGTTAGGGTTAGGGCTCGGTTTAGGGTACGGGTTAGGATTAGGATACGTGTTAGGGTTAGGGTACGGTTTAGGATTAGGGTACGCGTTAGGGTTAGGGTAGTTATTAAACCTATCCCACTCTCTAGATACCCCTTAGCACGTAAAGGAATATTATTTGGGAGTCCAGCCATGGAGAAGAGTTTAGACACTAGGATAAGATAAGGAACACACCCATTATAAAGAAATCACATTAGGATTCTCTTTTTAAGCTGTTCCTTCAAACACTAGTGCTTAGGAAATCTATTGGAGGCAGAAGCAGTCAAGGGTAGCCTAGGGTTAGGGTTAGGCTTAGGGTTAGGGTTAGGGTACGGCTTAGGGTACGGTTCGGGGAGGGGTTCGGGTACGGCGTAGGGTATGGGTTAGGGTTAGGGTTAGTGTTAGGGTTAGGGCTCGGTTTAGGGTACGGGTTAGGATTAGGGTACGTGTTAGGGTTAGGGTAGGGGTTAGGGTTAGGGTACGCGTTAGGGTTAGGGTAGTTATTAAACCTATCCCACTCTCTAGATACCCCTTAGCACGTAAAGGAATATTATTTGGGGGTCCAGCCATGGAGAAGAGTTTAGACACTAGGATAAGATAAGGAACACACCCATTATAAAGAAATCACATTAGGATTCTCTTTTTAAGCTGTTCCTTCAAACACTAGTGCTTAGGAAATCTATTGGAGGCAGAAGCAGTCAAGGGTAGCCTAGGGTTAGGGTTAGGCTTAGGGTACGGCTTAGGGTACGGGTTCGGGGAGGGGTTCGGGTACGGCGTAGGGTATGGGTTAGGGTTAGGGTTAGTGTTAGGGTTAGGGCTCGGTTTAGGGTACGGGTTAGGATTAGGGTACGTGTTAGGGTTAGGGTAGGGGTTAGGGTTAGGGTACGCGTTAGGGTTAGGGTAGTTATTAAACCTATCCCACTCTCTAGATACCCCTTAGCACGTAAAGGAATATTATTTGCGGGTCCAGCCATGGAGAAGAGTTTAGACACTAGGATAAAATAAGGAACACATACATTATAAAGAAATCACATTAGGATTCTCTTTTTAAGATGTTCCTTAAAACACTAGTGCTTAGGAAATCTATTGGAGGCAGAAGCAGTCAAGGGTAGCCTAGGGTTAGGGTTACGCTTAGGGTTAGGGTTAGGGTACGGCTTAGGGTACGGTTTCGGGGAGGGGTTCGGGTACGGCGTAGGGTATGGGTTAGGGTTAGGGTTAGGGCTCGGTTTACGGTACGGGTTAGGATTAGGATACGTGTTAGGGTTAGGGTACGGTTTAGGGTTAGGGTACGCGTTAGGGTTAGGGTAGTTATTAAACCTATCCCACTCTCTAGATACCCCTTAGCACGTAAAGGAATATTATTTGGGGGTCCAGCCATGGAGAAGAGTTTAGACACTAGGATAAGATAAGGAACACACCCATTATAAAGAAATCACATTAGGATTCTCTTTTTAAGCTGTTCCTTCAAACACTAGTGCTTAGGAAATCTATTGGAGGCAGAAGCAGTCAAGGGTAGCCTAGGGTTAGGGTTAGGCTTAGGGTTAGGCATAGGGTACGGCTTAGGGTACGGGTTCGGGGAGGGGTTCGGGTACGGCGTAGGGTATGGGTTAGGGTTAGGGTTAGGGTTAGTGTTAGGGTTAGGGCTCGGTTTAGGGTACGGGTTAGGATTAGGGTACGTGTTAGGGTTAGGGTAGGTGTTAGGGTTAGGGTACGCGTTAGGGTTAGGGTAGTTATTAAACCTATCCCACTCTCTAGATACCCCTTAGCACGTAAAGGAATATTATTTGGGGGTCCAGCCATGGAGAAGCGTTTAGACACTAGGATAAGATAAGGAACACACCCATTATAAAGAAATCACATTAGGATTCTCTTTTTAAGCTGTTCCTTCAAACACTAGTGCTTAGGAAATCTATTGGAGGCAGAAGCAGTCAAGGGTAGCCTAGGGTTAGGGTTAGGCTTAGGGTTAGGCTTAGGGTACGGCTTAGGGTACGGGTTCGGGGAGGGGTTCGGGTACGGCGTAGGGTATGGGTTAGGGTTAGGGTTAGGGTTAGTGTTAGGGTTAGGGCTCGGTTTAGAGTACGGGTTAGGATTAGGGTACGTTTTAGGGTTAGGGTAGGGGTTAGGGTTAGGGTACGCGTTAGGGTTAGGGTAGTTATTAAACCTATCCCACTCTCTAGATACCCCTTAGCACGTAAAGGAATATTATTTGGGAGTCCAGCCATGGAGAAGAGTTTAGACACTAGGATAAGATAAGGAACACACCCATTATAAAGAAATCACATTAGGATTCTCTTTTTAAGCTGTTCCTTCAAACACTAGGGCTTAGGAAATCTATTGGAGGCAGAAGCAGTCAAGGGTAGCCTAGGGTTAGGGTTAGGCTTAGGGTTAGGGTTAGGGTACGGCTTAGGATACGGTTCGGGGAGGGGTTCGGGTACGGCGTAGGGTATGGGTTAGGGTTAGGGTTAGGGTTAGTGTTAGGGTTAGGGCTCGGTTTAGGGTACGGGTTAGGATTAGGGTACGTGTTAGGGTTAGGGTAGGGGTTAGGGTTAGGGTACGCGTTAGGGTTAGGGTAGTTATTAAACCTATCCCACTCTCTAGATACCCCTTAGCACGTAAAGGAATATTATTTGGGGGTCCAGCCATGGAGAAGAGTTTAGACACTAGGATAAGATAAGGAACACACCCATTATAAAGAAATCACATTAGGATTCTCTTTTTAAGCTGTTCCTTCAAACACTAGTGCTTAGGAAATCTATTGGAGGCAGAAGCAGTCAAGGGTAGCCTAGGGTTAGGGTTAGGCTTAGGGTACGGCTTAGGGTACGGGTTCGGGGAGGGGTTCGGGTACAGCGTAGGGTATGGGTTAGGGTTAGGGTTAGTGTTAGGGTTAGGGCTCGGTTTAGGGTACGGGTTAGGATTAGGGTACGTGTTAGGGTTAGGGTAGGGGTTAGGGTTAGGGTACGCGTTAGGGTTAGGGTAGTTATTAAACCTATCCCACTCTCTAGATACCCCTTAGCACGTAAAGGAATATTATTTGCGGGTCCAGCCATGGAGAAGAGTTTAGACACTAGGATAAAATAAGGAACACATACATTATAAAGAAATCACATTAGGATTCTCTTTTTAAGATGTTCCTTAAAACACTAGTGCTTAGGAAATCTATTGGAGGCAGAAGCAGTCAAGGGTAGCCTAGGGTTAGGGTTACGCTTAGGGTTAGGGTTAGGGTACGGCTTAGGGTACGGTTTCGGGGAGGGGTTCGGGTACGGCGTAGGGTATGGGTTAGGGTTAGGGTTAGGGCTCGGTTTAGGGTACGGGTTAGGATTAGGATACGTGTTAGGGTTAGGGTACGGTTTAGGGTTAGGGTACGCGTTAGGGTTAGGGTAGTTATTAAACCTATCCCACTCTCTAGATACCCCTTAGCACGTAAAGGAATATTATTTGGGGGTCCAGCCATGGAGAAGAGTTTAGACACTAGGATAAGATAAGGAACACACCCATTATAAAGAAATCACATTAGGATTCTCTTTTTAAGCTGTTCCTTCAAACACTAGTGCTTAGGAAATCTATTGGAGGCAGAAGCAGTCAAGGGTAGCCTAGGGTTAGGGTTAGGCTTAGGGTTAGGCATAGGGTACGGCTTAGGGTACGGGTTCGGGGAGGGGTTCGGGTACGGCGTAGGGTATGGGTTAGGGTTAGGGTTAGGGTTAGTGTTAGGGTTAGGGCTCGGTTTAGGGTACGGGTTAGGATTAGGGTACGTGTTAGGGTTAGGGTAGGGGTTAGGGTTAGGGTACGCGTTAGGGTTAGGGTAGTTATTAAACCTATCCCACTCTCTAGATACCCCTTAGCACGTAAAGGAATATTATTTGGGGGTCCAGCCATGGAGAAGAGTTTAGACACTAGGATAAGATAAGGAACACACCCATTATAAAGAAATCACATTAGGATTCTCTTTTTAAGCTGTTCCTTCAAACACTAGTGCTTAGGAAATCTATTGGAGGCAGAAGCAGTCAAGGGTAGCCTAGGGTTAGGGTTAGGCTTAGGGTTAGGCTTAGGGTACGGCTTAGGGTACGGGTTCGGGGAGGGGTTCGGGTACGGCGTAGGGTATGGGTTAGGGTTAGGGTTAGGGTTAGTGTTAGGGTTAGGGCTCGGTTTAGAGTACGGGTTAGGATTAGGGTACGTTTTAGGGTTAGGGTAGGGGTTAGGGTTAGGGTACGCGTTAGGGTTAGGGTAGTTATTAAACCTATCCCACTCTCTAGATACCCCTTAGCACGTAAAGGAATATTATTTGGGAGTCCAGCCATGGAGAAGAGTTTAGACACTAGGATAAGATAAGGAACACACCCATTATAAAGAAATCACATTAGGATTCTCTTTTTAAGCTGTTCCTTCAAACACTAGTGCTTAGGAAATCTATTGGAGGCAGAAGCAGTCAAGGGTAGCCTAGGGTTAGGGTTAGGCTTAGGGTTAGGGTTAGGGTACGGCTTAGGGTACGGTTCGGGGAGGGGTTCGGGTACGGCGTAGGGTATGGGTTAGGGTTAGGGTTAGGGTTAGTGTTAGGGTTAGGGCTCGGTTTAGGGTACGGGTTAGGATTAGGGTACGTGTTAGGGTTAGGGTAGGAGTTAGGGTTAGGGTACGCGTTAGGGTTAGGGTAGTTATTAAACCTATCCCACTCTCTAGATACCCCTTAGCACGTAAAGGAATATTCTTTGGGGTCCAGCCATGGAGAAGAGTTTAGACACTAGGATAAGATAAGGAACACACCCATTATAAAGAAATCACATTAGGATTCTCTTTTTAAGCTGTTCCTTCAAACACTAGTGCTTAGGAAATCTATTGGAGGCAGAAGCAGTCAAGGGTAGCCTAGGGTTAGGGTTAGGCTTAGGGTACGGCTTAGGGTACGGGTTCGGGGAGGGGTTCGGGTACGGCGTAGGGTATGGGTTAGGGTTAGGGTTAGTGTTAGGGTTAGGGCTCGGTTTAGGGTACGGGTTAGGATTAGGGTAGGTGTTAGGGTTAGGGTAGGGGTTAGGGTTAGGGTACGCGTTAGGGTTAGGGTAGTTATTAAACCTATCCCACTCGCTAGATACCCCTTAGCACGTAAAGGAATATTATTTGGGGGTCCAGCCATGGAGAAGAGTTTAGACACTAGGATAAGATAAGGAACACACCCATTATAAAGAAATCACATTAGGATTCTCTTTTTAAGCTGTTCCTTCAAACACTAGTGCTTAGGAAATCTATTGGAGGCAGAAGCAGTCAAGGGTAGCCTAGGGTTAGGGTTAGGCTTAGGGTTAGGGTTAGGGTACGGCTTAGGGTACGGTTTCGGCGAGGGGTTCGGGTACGGCGTAGGGTATGGGTCAGGGTTAGGGTTAGGGTTAGTGTTAGGGTTAGGGTACGGCTTAGGGTACGGGTTCGGGGAGGGGTTCGGGTACGGCGTAGGGTATGGGTTAGGGTTAGGGTTAGTGTTAGGGTTAGGGCTCGGTTTAGGGTACGGGTTAGGATTAGGGTACGTGTTAGGGTTAGGGTAGGGGTTAGGGTTAGGGTACGCGTTAGGGTTAGGGTAGTTATTAAACCTATCCCACTCTCTAGATACCCCTTAGCACGTAAAGGAATATTATTTGCGGGTCCAGCCATGGAGAAGAGTTTAGACACTAGGATAAAATAAGGAACACATACATTATAAAGAAATCACATTAGGATTCTCTTTTTAAGATGTTCCTTAAAACACTAGTGCTTAGGAAATCTATTGGAGGCAGAAGCAGTCAAGGGTAGCCTAGGGTTAGGGTTAGGCTTAGGGTTAGGGTTAGGGTACGGCTTAGGGTAGGGGTTCGGGGAGGTGCTCGGGTACGGCGTAGGGTATGGGTTAGGGTTAGGGTTAGGGTTCGTGTTAGGGTTAGGGCTCGGTTTAGGGTACGGGTTAGGATTAGGGTACGTGTTAGGGTTAGGGTAGGGGTTAGGGTTAGGGTACGCGTTAGGGTTAGGGTAGTTATTAAACCTATCCCACTCTCTAGATACCCCTTAGCACGTAAAGGAATATTATTTGGGGGTCCAGCCACGGAGAAGAGTTTAGACACTAGGATAAGATAAGGAACACACCCATTATAAAGAAATCACATTAGGATTCTCTTTTTAAGCTGTTCCTTCAAACACTAGTGCTTAGGAAATCTATTGGAGGCAGAAGCAGTCAAGGGTAGCCTAGGGTTAGGGTTAGGCTTAGGGTTAGGGTTAGGGTACGGCTTAGGGTACGGTTCGGGGAGGGGTTCGGGTACGGCGTAGGGTATGGGTTAGGGTTAGGGTTAGGGTTAGTGTTAGGGTTAGGGCTCGGTTTAGTGTACGGGTTAGGATTAGGGTACGTGTTAGGGTTAGGGTAGGGGTTAGGGTTAGGGTACGCGTTAGGGTTAGGGTAGTTATTAAACCTATCCCACTCTCTAGATACCCCTTAGCACGTAAAGGAATATTATTTGGGGGTCCAGCCATGGAGAAGAGTTTAGACACTAGGATAAGATAAGGAACACACCCATTATAAAGAAATCACATTAGGATTCTCTTTTTAAGCTGTTCCTTCAAACACTAGTGCTTAGGAAATCTATTGGAGGCAGAAGCAGTCAAGGGTAGCCTAGGGTTAGGGTTAGGCTTAGGGTTAGGGTTAGGGTACGGCTTAGGGTACGGTTTCGGGGAGGGGTTCGGGTACGGCGTAGGGTATGGGTTAGGGTTAGGGTTAGGGCTCGGTTTAGGGTACGGGTTAGGATTAGGATACGTGTTAGGGTTAGGGTACGGTTTAGGGTTAGGGTACGCGTTAGGGTTAGGGTAGTTATTAAACCTATCCCACTCTCTAGATACCCCTTAGCACGTAAAGGAATATTATTTGGGGGTCCAGCCATGGAGAAGAGTTTAGACACTAGGATAAGATAAGGAACACACCCATTATAAAGAAATCACATTAGGATTCTCTTTTTAAGCTGTTCCTTCAAACACTAGTGCTTAGGAAATCTATTGGAGGCAGAAGCAGTCAAGGGTAGCCTAGGGTTAGGGTTAGGCTTAGGGTACGGCTTAGGGTACGGCTTAGGGTACGGTTCGGGGAGGGGTTCGGGTACGGCGTAGGGTATGGGTTAGGGTTAGGGTTAGGGTTAGTGTTAGGGTTAGGGCTCGGTTTAGGGTACGGGTTAGGATTAGGGTACGTGTTAGGGTTAGGGTAGGGGTTAGGGTTAGGGTACGCGTTAGGGTTAGGGTAGTTATTAAACCTATCCCACTCTCTAGATACCCCTGAGCACGTAAAGGAATATTATTTGGGGGTCCAGCCATGGAGAAGAGTTTAGACACTAGGATAAGATAAGGAACACACCCATTATAAAGAAATCACATTAGGATTCTCTTTTTAAGCTGTTCCTTCAAACACTAGTGCTTAGGAAATCTATTGGAGGCAGAAGCAGTCAAGGGTAGCCTAGGGTTAGGGTTAGGCTTAGGGTACGGCTTAGGGTACGGGTTCGGGGAGGGTTTCGGGTACGGCGTAGGGTATGGGTTAGGGTTAGGGTTAGTGTTAGGGTTAGGGCTCGGTTTAGGGTACGGGTTAGGATTAGGGTACGTGTTAGGGTTAGGGTAGGGGTTAGGGTTAGGGTACGCGTTAGGGTTAGGGTAGTTATTAAACCTATCCCACTCTCTAGATACCCCTTAGCACGTAAAGGAATATTATTTGCGGGTCCAGCCATGGAGAAGAGTTTAGACACTAGGATAAAATAAGGAACACATACATTATAAAGAAATCACATTAGGATTCTCTTTTTAAGATGTTCCTTAAAACACTAGTGCTTAGGAAATCTATTGGAGGCAGAAGCAGTCAAGGGTAGCCTAGGGTTAGGGTTACGCTTAGGGTTAGGGTTAGGGTACGGCTTAGGGTACGGTTTCGGGGAGGGGTTCGGGTACGGCGTAGGGTATGGGTTAGGGTTAGGGTTAGGGCTCGGTTTAGGGTACGGGTTAGGATTAGGATACGTGTTAGGGTTAGGGTACGGTTTAGGGTTAGGGTACGCGTTAGGGTTAGGGTAGTTATTAAACCTATCCCACTCTCTAGATACCCCTTAGCACGTAAAGGAATATTATTTGGGGGTCCAGCCATGGAGAAGAGTTTAGACACTAGGATAAGATAAGGAACACACCCATTATAAAGAAATCACATTAGGATTCTCTTTTTAAGCTGTTCCTTCAAACACTAGTGCTTAGGAAATCTATTGGAGGCAGAAGCAGTCAAGGGTAGCCTAGGGTTAGGGTTAGGCTTAGGGTACGGCTTAGGGTACGGGTTCGGGGAGGGGTTCGGGTACGGCGTAGGGTATGGGTTAGGGTTAGGGTTAGTGTTAGGGTTAGGGCTCGGTTTAGGGTACGGGTTAGGATTAGGGTACGTGTTAGGGTTAGGGTAGGGGTTAGGGTTAGGGTACGCGTTAGGGTTAGGGTAGTTATTAAACCTATCCCACTCGCTAGATACCCCTTAGCACGTAAAGGAATATTATTTGGGGGTCCAGCCATGGAGAAGAGTTTAGACACTAGGATAAGATAAGGAACACACCCATTATAAAGAAATCACATTAGGATTCTCTTTTTAAGCTGTTCCTTCAAACACTAGTGCTTAGGAAATCTATTGGAGGCAGAAGCAGTCAAGGGTAGCCTAGGGTTAGGGTTAGGCTTAGGGTTAGGGTTAGGGTACGGCTTAGGGTACGGTTTCGGCGAGGGGTTCGGGTACGGCGTAGGGTATGGGTCAGGGTTAGGGTTAGGGTTAGTGTTAGGGTTAGGGTACGGCTTAGGGTACGGGTTCGGGGAGGGGTTCGGGTACGGCGTAGGGTATGGGTTAGGGTTAGGGTTAGTGTTAGGGTTAGGGCTCGGTTTAGGGTACGGGTTAGGATTAGGGTACGTGTTAGGGTTAGGGTAGGGGTTAGGGTTAGGGTACGCGTTAGGGTTAGGGTAGTTATTAAACCTATCCCACTCTCTAGATACCCCTTAGCACGTAAAGGAATATTATTTGCGGGTCCAGCCATGGAGAAGAGTTTAGACACTAGGATAAAATAAGGAACACATACATTATAAAGAAATCACATTAGGATTCTCTTTTTAAGATGTTCCTTAAAACACTAGTGCTTAGGAAATCTATTGGAGGCAGAAGCAGTCAAGGGTAGCCTAGGGTTAGGGTTAGGCTTAGGGTTAGGGTTAGGGTACGGCTTAGGGTAGGGGTTCGGGGAGGTGCTCGGGTACGGCGTAGGGTATGGGTTAGGGTTAGGGTTAGGGTTCGTGTTAGGGTTAGGGCTCGGTTTAGGGTACGGGTTAGGATTAGGGTACGTGTTAGGGTTAGGGTAGGGGTTAGGGTTAGGGTACGCGTTAGGGTTAGGGTAGTTATTAAACCTATCCCACTCTCTAGATACCCCTTAGCACGTAAAGGAATATTATTTGGGGGTCCAGCCACGGAGAAGAGTTTAGACACTAGGATAAGATAAGGAACACACCCATTATAAAGAAATCACATTAGGATTCTCTTTTTAAGCTGTTCCTTCAAACACTAGTGCTTAGGAAATCTATTGGAGGCAGAAGCAGTCAAGGGTAGCCTAGGGTTAGGGTTAGGCTTAGGGTTAGGGTTAGGGTACGGCTTAGGGTACGGTTCGGGGAGGGGTTCGGGTACGGCGTAGGGTATGGGTTAGGGTTAGGGTTAGGGTTAGTGTTAGGGTTAGGGCTCGGTTTAGTGTACGGGTTAGGATTAGGGTACGTGTTAGGGTTAGGGTAGGGGTTAGGGTTAGGGTACGCGTTAGGGTTAGGGTAGTTATTAAACCTATCCCACTCTCTAGATACCCCTTAGCACGTAAAGGAATATTATTTGGGGGTCCAGCCATGGAGAAGAGTTTAGACACTAGGATAAGATAAGGAACACACCCATTATAAAGAAATCACATTAGGATTCTCTTTTTAAGCTGTTCCTTCAAACACTAGTGCTTAGGAAATCTATTGGAGGCAGAAGCAGTCAAGGGTAGCCTAGGGTTAGGGTTAGGCTTAGGGTTAGGGTTAGGGTACGGCTTAGGGTACGGTTTCGGGGAGGGGTTCGGGTACGGCGTAGGGTATGGGTTAGGGTTAGGGTTAGGGCTCGGTTTAGGGTACGGGTTAGGATTAGGATACGTGTTAGGGTTAGGGTACGGTTTAGGGTTAGGGTACGCGTTAGGGTTAGGGTAGTTATTAAACCTATCCCACTCTCTAGATACCCCTTAGCACGTAAAGGAATATTATTTGGGGGTCCAGCCATGGAGAAGAGTTTAGACACTAGGATAAGATAAGGAACACACCCATTATAAAGAAATCACATTAGGATTCTCTTTTTAAGCTGTTCCTTCAAACACTAGTGCTTAGGAAATCTATTGGAGGCAGAAGCAGTCAAGGGTAGCCTAGGGTTAGGGTTAGGCTTAGGGTACGGCTTAGGGTACGGCTTAGGGTACGGTTCGGGGAGGGGTTCGGGTACGGCGTAGGGTATGGGTTAGGGTTAGGGTTAGGGTTAGTGTTAGGGTTAGGGCTCGGTTTAGGGTACGGGTTAGGATTAGGGTACGTGTTAGGGTTAGGGTAGGGGTTAGGGTTAGGGTACGCGTTAGGGTTAGGGTAGTTATTAAACCTATCCCACTCTCTAGATACTCCTGAGCACGTAAAGGAATATTATTTGGGGGTCCAGCCATGGAGAAGAGTTTAGACACTAGGATAAGATAAGGAACACACCCATTATAAAGAAATCACATTAGGATTCTCTTTTTAAGCTGTTCCTTCAAACACTAGTGCTTAGGAAATCTATTGGAGGCAGAAGCAGTCAAGGGTAGCCTAGGGTTAGGGTTAGGCTTAGGGTACGGCTTAGGGTACGGGTTCGGGGAGGGTTTCGGGTACGGCGTAGGGTATGGGTTAGGGTTAGGGTTAGTGTTAGGGTTAGGGCTCGGTTTAGGGTACGGGTTAGGATTAGGGTACGTGTTAGGGTTAGGGTAGGGGTTAGGGTTAGGGTACGCGTTAGGGTTAGGGTAGTTATTAAACCTATCCCACTCTCTAGATACCCCTTAGCACGTAAAGGAATATTATTTGCGGGTCCAGCCATGGAGAAGAGTTTAGACACTAGGATAAAATAAGGAACACATACATTATAAAGAAATCACATTAGGATTCTCTTTTTAAGCTGTTCCTTCAAACACTAGTGCTTAGGAAATCTATTGGAGGCAGAAGCAGTCAAGGGTAGCCTAGGGTTAGGGTTAGGCTTAGGGTTAGGGTTAGGGTACGGCTTAGGGTACGGTTCGGGGAGGGGTTCGGGTACGGCGTAGGGTATGGGTTAGGGTTAGGGTTAGGGTTAGTGTTAGGGTTACGGCTCGGTTTAGGGTACGGGTTAGGATTAGGGTACGTGTTAGGGTTAGGGTAGGGGTTAGGGTTAGGGTACGCGTTAGGGTTAGGGTAGTTATTAAACCTATCCCACTCTCTAGATACCCCTTAGCACGTAAAGGAATATTATTTGGGGGTCCAGCCATGGAGAAGAGTTTAGACACTAGGATAAGATAAGGAACACACCCATTATAAAGAAATCACATTAGGATTCTCTTTTTAAGCTGTTCCTTCAAACACTAGTGCTTAGGAAATCTATTGGAGGCAGAAGCAGTCAAGGGTAGCCTAGGGTTAGGGTTAGGCTTAGGGTACGGCTTAGGGTACGGGTTCGGGGAGGGGTTCGGGTACGGCGTAGGGTATGGGTTAGGGTTAGGGTTAGTGTTAGGGTTAGGGCTCGGTTTAGGGTACGGGTTAGGATTAGGGTACGTGTTAGGGTTAGGGTAGGGGTTAGGGTTAGGGTACGCGTTAGGGTTAGGGTAGTTATTAAACCTATCCCACTCTCTAGATACCCCTTAGCACGTAAAGGAATATTATTTGCGGGTCCAGCCATGGAGAAGAGTTTAGACACTAGGATAAAATAAGGAACACATACATTATAAAGAAATCACATTAGGATTCTCTTTTTAAGATGTTCCTTAAAACACTAGTGCTTAGGAAATCTATTGGAGGCAGAAGCAGTCAAGGGTAGCCTAGGGTTAGGGTTACGCTTAGGGTTAGGGTTAGGGTACGGCTTAGGGTACGGTTTCGGGGAGGGGTTCGGGTACGGCGTAGGGTATGGGTTAGGGTTAGGGTTAGGGCTCGGTTTAGGGTACGGGTTAGGATTAGGATACGTGTTAGGGTTAGGGTACGGTTTAGGGTTAGGGTACGCGTTAGGGTTAGGGTAGTTATTAAACCTATCCCACTCTCTAGATACCCCTTAGCACGTAAAGGAATATTATTTGGGGGTCCAGCCATGGAGAAGAGTTTAGACACTAGGATAAGATAAGGAACACACCCATTATAAAGAAATCACATTAGGATTCTCTTTTTAAGCTGTTCCTTCAAACACTAGTGCTTAGGAAATCTATTGGAGGCAGAAGCAGTCAAGGGTAGCCTAGGGTTAGGGTTAGGCTTAGGGTTAGGCATAGGGTACGGCTTAGGGTACGGGTTCGGGGAGGGGTTCGGGTACGGCGTAGGGTATGGGTTAGGGTTAGGGTTAGGGTTAGTGTTAGGGTTAGGGCTCGATTTAGGGTACGGGTTAGGATTAGGGTACGTGTTAGGGTTAGGGTAGGGGTTAGGGTTAGGGTACGCGTTAGGGTTAGGGTAGTTATTAAACCTATCCCACTCTCTAGATACCCCTTAGCACGTAAAGGAATATTATTTGGGGGTCCAGCCATGGAGAAGAGTTTAGACACTAGGATAAGATAAGGAACACACCCATTATAAAGAAATCACATTAGGATTCTCTTTTTCAGCTGTTCCTTCAAACACTAGTGCTTAGGAAATCTATTGGAGGCAGAAGCAGTCAAGGGTAGCCTAGGGTTAGGGTTAGGCTTAGGGTTAGGCTTAGGGTACGGCTTAGGGTACGGGTTCGGGGAGGGGTTCGGGTACGGCGTAGGGTATAGGTTAGGGTTAGGGTTAGTGTTAGGGTTAGGGCTCGGTTTAGGGTACGGGTTAGGATTAGGGTACGTGTTAGGGTTAGGGTAGGGGTTAGGGTTAGGGTACGTGTTAGGGTTAGGGTAGTTATTAAACCTATCCCACTCTCTAGATACCCCTTAGCACGTAAAGGAATATTATTTGGGGGTCCAGCCACGGAGAAGAGTTTAGACACTAGGATAAGATAAGGAACACACCCATTATAAAGAAATCACATTAGGATTCTCTTTTTAAGCTGTTCCTTCAAACACTAGTGCTTAGGAAATCTGTTGGAGGCAGAAGCAGTCAAGGGTAGCCTAGGGTTAGGGTTAGGCTTAGGGTTAGGGTTAGGGTACGGCTTAGGGTACGGTTCGGGGAGGGGTTCGGGTACGGCGTAGGGTATGGGTTAGGGTTAGGGTTAGGGTTAGTGTTAGGGTTAGGGCTCGGTTTAGGGTACGGGTTAGGATTAGGGTACGTGTTAGGGTTAGGGTAGGGGTTAGGGTTAGGGTACGCGTTAGGGTTAGGGTAGTTATTAAACCTATCCCACTCTCTAGATACCCCTTAGCACGTAAAGGAATATTATTTGGGGGTCCAGCCATGGAGAAGAGTTTAGACACTAGGATAAGATAAGGAACACACCCATTATAAAGAAATCACATTAGGATTCTCTTTTTAAGCTGTTCCTTCAAACACTAGTGCTTAGGAAATCTATTGGAGGCAGAAGCAGTCAAGGGTAGCCTAGGGTTAGGGTTAGGCTTAGGGTTAGGGTTAGGGTACGGCTTAGGGTACGGTTTCGGGGAGGGGTTCGGGTACGGCGTAGGGTATGGGTTAGGGTTAGGGTTAGGGCTCGGTTTAGGGTACGGGTTATGATTAGGATACGTGTTAGGGTTAGGGTACGGTTTAGGGTTAGGGTACGCGTTAGGGTTAGGGTAGTTATTAAACCTATCCCACTCTCTAGATACCCCTTAGCACGTAAAGGAATATTATTTGGGGGTCCAGCCATGGAGAAGAGTTTAGACACTAGGATAAGATAAGGAACGCACCCATTATAAAGAAATCACATTAGGATTCTCTTTTTAAGATGTTCCTTCAAACACTAGTGCTTAGGAAATCTATTGGAGGCAGAAGCAGTCAAGGGTAGCCTAGGGTTAGGGTTAGGCTTAGGGTTAGGCATAGGGTACGGCTTAGGGTACGGGTTCGGGGAGGGGTTCGGGTACGGCGTAGGGTATGGGTTAGGGTTAGGGTTAGGGTTAGTGTTAGGGTTAGGGCTCGGTTTAGAGTACGGGTTAGGATTAGGGTACGTGTTAGGGTTAGGGTAGGGGTTAGGGTTAGGGTACGCGTTAGGGTTAGGGTAGTTATTAAACCTATCCCACTCTCTAGATACCCCTTAGCACGTAAAGGAATATTATTTGGGAGTCCAGCCATGGAGAAGAGTTTAGACACTAGGATAAGATAAGGAACACACCCATTATAAAGAAATCACATTAGGATTCTCTTTTTAAGCTGTTCCTTCAAACACTAGTGCTTAGGAAATCTATTGGAGGCAGAAGCAGTCAAGGGTAGCCTAGGGTTAGGGTTAGGCTTAGGGTTAGGGTTAGGGTACGGCTTAGGGTACGGTTCGGGGAGGGGTTCGGGTACGGCGTAGGGTATGGGTTAGGGTTAGGGTTAGGGTTAGGGTTAGGGCTCGGTTTAGGGTACGGGTTAGGATTAGGGTACGTGTTAGGGTTAGGGTAGGGGTTAGGGTTAGGGTACGCGTTAGGGTTAGGGTAGTTATTAAACCTATCCCACTCTCTAGATACCCCTTAGCACGTAAAGGAATATTATTTGGGGGTCCAGCCATGGAGAAGAGTTTAGACACTAGGATAAGATAAGGAACACACCCATTATAAAGAAATCACATTAGGATTCTCTTTTTAAGCTGTTCCTTCAAACACTAGTGCTTAGGAAATCTATTGGAGGCAGAAGCAGTCAAGGGTAGCCTAGGGTTAGGGTTAGGCTTAGGGTACGGCTTAGTGTACGGGTTCGGGGAGGGGTTCGGGTACGGCGTAGGGTATGGGTTAGGGTTAGGGTTAGTGTTAGGGTTAGGGCTCGGTTTAGGGTACGGGTTAGGATTAGGGTACGTGTTAGGGTTAGGGTAGGGGTTAGGGTTAGGGTACGCGTTAGGGTTAGGGTAGTTATTAAACCTATCCCACTCTCTAGATACCCCTTCGCACGTAAAGGAATATTATTTGCGGGTCCAGCCATGGAGAAGAGTTTAGACACTAGGATAAAATAAGGAACACATACATTATAAAGAAATCACATTAGGATTCTCTTTTTAAGCTGTTCCTTCAAACACTAGTGCTTAGGAAATCTATTGGAGGCAGAAGCAGTCAAGGGTAGCCTAGGGTTAGGGTTAGGCTTAGGGTTAGGGTTAGGGTACGGCTTAGGGTACGGTTCGGGGAGGGGTTCGGGTACGGCGTAGGGTATGGGTTAGGGTTAGGGTTAGGGTTAGTGTTAGGGTTAGGGCTCGGTTTAGGGTACGGGTTAGGATTAGGGTACGTGTTAGGGTTAGGGTAGGGGTTAGGGTTAGGGTACGCGTTAGGGTTAGGGTAGTTATTAAACCTATCCCACTCTCTAGATACCCCTTAGCACGTAAAGGAATATTATTTGGGGGTCCAGCCATGGAGAAGAGTTTAGACACTAGGATAAGATAAGGAACACACCCATTATAAAGAAATCACATTAGGATTCTCTTTTTAAGCTGTTCCTTCAAACACTAGTGCTTAGGAAATCTATTGGAGGCAGAAGCAGTCAAGGGTAGCCTAGGGTTAGGGTTAGGCTTAGGGTACGGCTTAGGGTACGGGTTCGGGGAGGGGTTCGGGTACGGCGTAGGGTATGGGTTAGGGTTAGGGTTAGTGTTAGGGTTAGGGCTCGGTTTAGGGTACGGGTTAGGATTAGGGTACGTGTTAGGGTTAGGGTAGGGGTTAGGGTTAGGGTACGCGTTAGGGTTAGGGTAGTTATTAAACCTATCCCACTCTCTAGATACCCCTTAGCACGTAAAGGAATATTATTTGGGGGTCCAGCCATGGAGAAGAGTTTAGACACTAGGATAAAATAAGGAACACATACATTATAAAGAAATCACATTAGGATTCTCTTTTTAATATGTTCCTTAAAACACTAGTGCTTAGGAAATCTATTGGAGGCAGAAGCAGTCAAGGGTAGCCTAGGGTTAGGGTTACGCTTAGGGTTAGGGTTAGGGTACGGCTTAGGGTACGGTTTCGGGGAGGGGTTCGGGTACGGCGTAGGGTATGGGTTAGGGTTAGGGTTAGGGCTCGGTTTAGGGTACGGGTTAGGATTAGGATACGTGTTAGGGTTAGGGTACGGTTTAGGGTTAGGGTACGCGTTAGGGTTAGGGTAGTTATTAAACCTATCCCACTCTCTAGATACCCCTTAGCACGTAAAGGAATATTATTTGGGGGTCCAGCCATGGAGAAGAGTTTAGACACTAGGATAAGATAAGGAACACACCCATTATAAAGAAATCACATTAGGATTCTCTTTTTAAGCTGTTCCTTCAAACACTAGTGCTTAGGAAATCTATTGGAGGCAGAAGCAGTCAAGGGTAGCCTAGGGTTAGGGTTAGGCTTAGGGTTAGGCATAGGGTACGGCTTAGGGTACGGGTTCGGGGAGGGGTTCGGGTACGGCGTAGGGTATGGGTTAGGGTTAGGGTTAGGGTTAGTGTTAGGGTTAGGGCTCGATTTAGGGTACGGGTTAGGATTAGGGTACGTGTTAGGGTTAGGGTAGGGGTTAGGGTTAGGGTACGCGTTAGGGTTAGGGTAGTTATTAAACCTATCCCACTCTCTAGATACCCCTTAGCACGTAAAGGAATATTATTTGGGGGTCCAGCCATGGAGAAGAGTTTAGACACTAGGATAAGATAAGGAACACACCCATTATAAAGAAATCACATTAGGATTCTCTTTTTCAGCTGTTCCTTCAAACACTAGTGCTTAGGAAATCTATTGGAGGCAGAAGCAGTCAAGGGTAGCCTAGGGTTAGGCTTAGGCTTAGGGTTAGGCTTAGGGTACGGCTTAGGGTACGGGTTCGGGGAGGGGTTCGGGTACGGCGTAGGGTATGGGTTAGGGTTAGGGTTAGTGTTAGGGTTAGGGCTCGGTTTAGGGTACGGTTTAGGATTAGGGTACGTGTTAGGGTTAGGGTAGGGGTTAGGGTTAGGGTACGTGTTAGGGTTAGGGTAGTTATTAAACCTATCCCACTCTCTAGATACCCCTTAGCACGTAAAGGAATATTATTTGGGGGTCCAGCCACGGAGAAGAGTTTAGACACTAGGATAAGATAAGGAACACACCCATTATAAAGAAATCACATTAGGATTCTCTTTTTAAGCTGTTCCTTCAAACACTAGTGCTTAGGAAATCTGTTGGAGGCAGAAGCAGTCAAGGGTAGCCTAGGGTTAGGGTTAGGCTTAGGGTTAGGGTTAGGGTACGGCTTTGGGTACGGTTCGGGGAGGGGTTCGGGTACGGCGTAGGGTATGGGTTAGGGTTAGGGTTAGGGTTAGTGTTAGGGTTAGGGCTCGGTTTAGGGTACGGGTTAGGATTAGGGTACGTGTTAGGGTTAGGGTAGGGGTTAGGGTTAGGGTACGCGTTAGGGTTAGGGTAGTTATTAAACCTATCCCACTCTCTAGATACCCCTTAGCACGTAAAGGAATATTATTTGGGGGTCCAGCCATGGAGAAGAGTTTAGACACTAGGATAAGATAAGGAACACACCCATTATAAAGAAATCACATTAGGATTCTCTTTTTAAGCTGTTCCTTCAAACACTAGTGCTTAGGAAATCTATTGGAGGCAGAAGCAGTCAAGGGTAGCCTAGGGTTAGGGTTAGGCTTAGGGTTAGGGTTAGGGTACGGCTTAGGGTACGGTTTCGGGGAGGGGTTCGGGTACGGCGTAGGGTATGGGTTAGGGTTAGGGTTATGGCTCGGTTTAGGGTACGGGTTATGATTAGGATACGTGTTAGGGTTAGGGTACGGTTTAGGGTTAGGGTACGCGTTAGGGTTAGGGTAGTTATTAAACCTATCCCACTCTCTAGATACCCCTTAGCACGTAAAGGAATATTATTTGGGGGTCCAGCCATGGAGAAGAGTTTAGACACTAGGATAAGATAAGGAACACACCCATTATAAAGAAATCACATTAGGATTCTCTTTTTAAGATGTTCCTTCAAACACTAGTGCTTAGGAAATCTATTGGAGGCAGAAGCAGTCAAGGGTAGCCTAGGGTTAGGGTTAGGCTTAGGGTTAGGCATAGGGTACGGCTTAGGGTACGGGTTCGGGGAGGGGTTCGGGTACGGCGTAGGGTATGGGTTAGGGTTAGGGTTAGGGTTAGTGTTAGGGTTAGGGCTCGGTTTAGAGTACGGGTTAGGATTAGGGTACGTGTTAGGGTTAGGGTAGGGGTTAGGGTTAGGGTACGCGTTAGGGTTAGGGTAGTTATTAAACCTATCCCACTCTCTAGATACCCCTTAGCACGTAAAGGAATATTATTTGGGAGTCCAGCCATGGAGAAGAGTTTAGACACTAGGATAAGATAAGGAACACACCCATTATAAAGAAATCACATTAGGATTCTCTTTTTAAGCTGTTCCTTCAAACACTAGTGCTTAGGAAATCTATTGGAGGCAGAAGCAGTCAATGGTAGCCTAGGGTTAGGGTTAGGCTTAGGGTTAGGGTTAGGGTACGGCTTAGGGTACGGTTCGGGGAGGGGTTCGGGTACGGCGTAGGGTATGGGTTAGGGTTAGGGTTAGGGTTAGGGTTAGGGCTCGGTTTAGGGTACGGGTTAGGATTAGGGTACGTGTTAGGGTTAGGGTAGGGGTTAGGGTTAGGGTACGCGTTAGGGTTAGGGTAGTTATTAAACCTATCCCACTCTCTAGATACCCCTTAGCACGTAAAGGAATATTATTTGGGGGTCCAGCCATGGAGAAGAGTTTAGACACTAGGATAAGATAAGGAACACACCCATTATAAAGAAATCACATTAGGATTCTCTTTTTAAGCTGTTCCTTCAAACACTAGTGCTTAGGAAATCTATTGGAGGCAGAAGCAGTCAAGGGTAGCCTAGGGTTAGGGTTAGGCTTAGGGTACGGCTTAGGGTACGGGTTCGGGGAGGGGTTCGGGTACGGCGTAGGGTATGGGTTAGGGTTAGGGTTAGTGTTAGGGTTAGGGCTCGGTTTAGGGTACGGGTTAGGATTAGGGTACGTGTTAGGGTTAGGGTAGGGGTTAGGGTTAGGGTACGCGTTAGGGTTAGGGTAGTTATTAAACCTATCCCACTCTCTAGATACCCCTTCGCACGTAAAGGAATATTATTTGCGGGTCCAGCCATGGAGAAGAGTTTAGACACTAGGATAAAATAAGGAACACATACATTATAAAGAAATCACATTAGGATTCTCTTTTTAAGATGTTCCTTAAAACACTAGTGCTAAGGAAATCTATTGGAGGCAGAAGCAGTCAAGGGTAGCCTAGGGTTAGGGTTAGGCTTAGGGTTAGGGTTAGGGTACGGCTTAGGGTAGGGGTTCGGGGAGGTGTTCGAGTACGGCGTAGGGTATGGGTTAGGGTTAGGGTTAGGGTTCGTGTTAGGGTTAGGGCTCGGTTTAGGGTACGGGTTAGGATTAGGGTACGTGTTAGGGTTAGGGTAGGTGTTAGGGTTAGGGTACGCGTTAGGGTTAGGGTAGTTATTAAACCTATCCCACTCTCTAGATACCCCTTAGCACGTAAAGGAATATTATTTGGGGGTCCAGCCATGGAGAAGAGTTTAGACACTAGGATAAGATAAGGAACACACCCATTATAAAGAAATCACATTAGGATTCTCTTTTTAAGCTGTTCCTTCAAACACTAGTGCTTAGGAAATCTATTGGAGGCAGAAGCAGTCAAGGGTAGCCTAGGGTTAGGGTTAGGCTTAGGGTTAGGCTTAGGGTACGGCTTAGGGTACGGGTTCGGGGAGGGGTTCGGGTACGGCGTAGGGTATGCGTTAGGGTTAGGGTTAGTGTTAGGGTTAGGGCTCGGTTTAGGGTACGGGTTAGGATTAGGGTACGTGTTAGGGTTAGGGTAGGGGTTAGGGTTAGGGTACGCGTTAGGGTTAGGGTAGTTATTAAACCTATCCCACTCTCTAGATACCCCTTAGCACGTAAAGGAATATTATTTGCGGGTCCAGCCATGGAGAAGAGTTTAGACACTAGGATAAAATAAGGAACACATACATTATAAAGAAATCACATTAGGATTCTCTTTTTAAGATGTTCCTTAAAACACTAGTGCTTAGGAAATCTATTGGAGGCAGAAGCAGTCAAGGGTAGCCTAGGGTTAGGGTTAGGCTTAGGGTTAGGGTTAGGGTACGGCTTAGGGTAGGGGTTCGGGGAGGTGCTCGGGTACGGCGTAGGGTATGGGTTAGGGTTAGGGTTAGGGTTCGTGTTAGGGTTAGGGCTCGGTTTAGGGTACGGGTTAGGATTAGGGTACGTGTTAGGGTTAGGGTAGGGGTTAGGGTTAGGGTACGCGTTAGGGTTAGGGTAGTTATTAAACCTATCCCACTCTCTAGATACCCCTTAGCACGTAAAGGAATATTATTTGGGGGTCCAGCCACGGAGAAGAGTTTAGACACTAGGATAAGATAAGGAACACACCCATTATAAAGAAATCACATTAGGATTCTCTTTTTAAGCTGTTCCTTCAAACACTAGTGCTTAGGAAATCTATTGGAGGCAGAAGCAGTCAAGGGTAGCCTAGGGTTAGGGTTAGGCTTAGGGTTAGGGTTAGGGTACGGCTTAGGGTACGGTTCGGGGAGGGGTTCGGGTACGGCGTTGGGTATGGGTTAGGGTTAGGGTTAGGGTTAGTGTTAGGGTTAGGGCTCGGTTTAGTGTACGGGTTAGGATTAGGGTACGTGTTAGGGTTAGGGTAGGGGTTAGGGTTAGGGTACGCGTTAGGGTTAGGGTAGTTATTAAACCTATCCCACTCTCTAGATACCCCTTAGCACGTAAAGGAATATTATTTGGGGGTCCAGCCATGGAGAAGAGTTTAGACACTAGGATAAGATAAGGAACACACCCATTATAAAGAAATCACATTAGGATTCTCTTTTTAAGCTGTTCCTTCAAACACTAGTGCTTAGGAAATCTATTGGAGGCAGAAGCAGTCAAGGGTAGCCTAGGGTTAGGGTTAGGCTTAGGGTTAGGGTTAGGGTACGGCTTAGGGTACGGTTTCGGGGAGGGGTTCGGGTACGGCGTAGGGTATGGGTTAGGGTTAGGGTTAGGGCTCGGTTTAGGGTACGGGTTAGGATTAGGATACGTGTTAGGGTTAGGGTACGGTTTAGGGTTAGGGTACGCGTTAGGGTTAGGGTAGTTATTAAACCTATCCCACTCTCTAGATACCCCTTAGCACGTAAAGGAATATTATTTGGGGGTCCAGCCATGGAGAAGAGTTTAGACACTAGGATAAGATAAGGAACACACCCATTATAAAGAAATCACATTAGGATTCTCTTTTTAAGCTGTTCCTTCAAACACTAGTGCTTAGGAAATCTATTGGAGGCAGAAGCAGTCAAGGGTAGCCTAGGGTTAGGGTTAGGCTTAGGGTACGGCTTAGGGTACGGCTTAGGGTACGGTTCGGGGAGGGGTTCGGGTACGGCGTAGGGTATGGGTTAGGGTTAGGGTTAGGGTTAGTGTTAGGGTTAGGGCTCGGTTTAGGGTACGGGTTAGGATTAGGGTACGTGTTAGGGTTAGGGTAGGGGTTAGGGTTAGGGTACGCGTTAGGGTTAGGGTAGTTATTAAACCTATCCCACTCTCTAGATACCCCTGAGCACGTAAAGGAATATTATTTGGGGGTCCAGCCATGGAGAAGAGTTTAGACACTAGGATAAGATAAGGAACACACCCATTATAAAGAAATCACATTAGGATTCTCTTTTTAAGCTGTTCCTTCAAACACTAGTGCTTAGGAAATCTATTGGAGGCAGAAGCAGTCAAGGGTAGCCTAGGGTTAGGGTTAGGCTTAGGGTACGGCTTAGGGTACGGGTTCGGGGAGGGTTTCGGGTACGGCGTAGGGTATGGGTTAGGGTTAGGGTTAGTGTTAGGGTTAGGGCTCGGTTTAGGGTACGGGTTAGGATTAGGGTACGTGTTAGGGTTAGGGTAGGGGTTAGGGTTAGGGTACGCGTTAGGGTTAGGGTAGTTATTAAACCTATCCCACTCTCTAGATACCCCTTAGCACGTAAAGGAATATTATTTGCGGGTCCAGCCATGGAGAAGAGTTTAGACACTAGGATAAAATAAGGAACACATACATTATAAAGAAATCACATTAGGATTCTCTTTTTAAGCTGTTCCTTCAAACACTAGTGCTTAGGAAATCTATTGGAGGCAGAAGCAGTCAAGGGTAGCCTAGGGTTAGGGTTAGGCTTAGGGTTAGGGTTAGGGTACGGCTTAGGGTACGGTTCGGGGAGGGGTTCGGGTACGGCGTAGGGTATGGGTTAGGGTTAGGGTTAGGGTTAGTGTTAGGGTTAGGGCTCGGTTTAGGGTACGGGTTAGGATTAGGGTACGTGTTAGGGTTAGGGTAGGGGTTAGGGTTAGGGTACGCGTTAGGGTTAGGGTAGTTATTAAACCTATCCCACTCTCTAGATACCCCTTAGCACGTAAAGGAATATTATTTGGGGGTCCAGCCATGGAGAAGAGTTTAGACACTAGGATAAGATAAGGAACACACCCATTATAAAGAAATCACATTAGGATTCTCTTTTTAAGCTGTTCCTTCAAACACTAGTGCTTAGGAAATCTATTGGAGGCAGAAGCAGTCAAGGGTAGCCTAGGGTTAGGGTTAGGCTTAGGGTACGGCTTAGGGTACGGGTTCGGGGAGGGGTTCGGGTACGGCGTAGGGTATGGGTTAGGGTTAGGGTTAGTGTTAGGGTTAGGGCTCGGTTTAGGGTACGGGTTAGGATTAGGGTACGTGTTAGGGTTAGGGTAGGGGTTAGGGTTAGGGTACGCGTTAGGGTTAGGGTAGTTATTAAACCTATCCCACTCTCTAGATACCCCTTAGCACGTAAAGGAATATTATTTGCGGGTCCAGCCATGGAGAAGAGTTTAGACACTAGGATAAAATAAGGAACACATACATTATAAAGAAATCACATTAGGATTCTCTTTTTAAGATGTTCCTTAAAACACTAGTGCTTAGGAAATCTATTGGAGGCAGAAGCAGTGAAGGGTAGCCTAGGGTTAGGGTTACGCTTAGGGTTAGGGTTAGGGTACGGCTTAGGGTACGGTTTCGGGGAGGGGTTCGGGTACGGCGTAGGGTATGGGTTAGGGTTAGGGTTAGGGCTCGGTTTAGGGTACGGGTTAGGATTAGGATACGTGTTAGGGTTAGGGTACGGTTTAGGGTTAGGGTACGCGTTAGGGTTAGGGTAGTTATTAAACCTATCCCACTCTCTAGATACCCCTTAGCACGTAAAGGAATATTATTTGGGGGTCCAGCCATGGAGAAGAGTTTAGACACTAGGATAAGATAAGGAACACACCCATTATAAAGAAATCACATTAGGATTCTCTTTTTAAGCTGTTCCTTCAAACACTAGTGCTTAGGAAATCTATTGGAGGCAGAAGCAGTCAAGGGTAGCCTAGGGTTAGGGTTAGGCTTAGGGTTAGGCATAGGGTACGGCTTAGGGTACGGGTTCGGGGAGGGGTTCGGGTACGGCGTAGGGTATGGGTTAGGGTTAGGGTTAGGGTTAGTGTTAGGGTTAGGGCTCGATTTAGGGTACGGGTTAGGATTAGGGTACGTGTTAGGGTTAGGGTAGGGGTTAGGGTTAGGGTACGCGTTAGGGTTAGGGTAGTTATTAAACCTATCCCACTCTCTAGATACCCCTTAGCACGTAAAGGAATATTATTTGGGGGTCCAGCCATGGAGAAGAGTTTAGACACTAGGATAAGATAAGGAACACACCCATTATAAAGAAATCACATTAGGATTCTCTTTTTCAGCTGTTCCTTCAAACACTAGTGCTTAGGAAATCTATTGGAGGCAGAAGCAGTCAAGGGTAGCCTAGGGTTAGGGTTAGGCTTAGGGTTAGGCTTAGGGTACGGCTTAGGGTACGGGTTCGGGGAGGGGTTCGGGTACGGCGTAGGGTATGGGTTAGGGTTAGGGTTAGTGTTAGGGTTAGGGCTCGGTTTAGGGTACGGGTTAGGATTAGGGTACGTGTTAGGGTTAGGGTAGGGGTTAGGGTTAGGGTACGTGTTAGGGTTAGGGTAGTTATTAAACCTATCCCACTCTCTAGATACCCCTTAGCACGTAAAGGAATATTATTTGGGGGTCCAGCCACGGAGAAGAGTTTAGACACTAGGATAAGATAAGGAACACACCCATTATAAAGAAATCACATTAGGATTCTCTTTTTAAGCTGTTCCTTCAAACACTAGTGCTTAGGAAATCTGTTGGAGGCAGAAGCAGTCAAGGGTAGCCTAGGGTTAGGGTTAGGCTTAGGGTTAGGGTTAGGGTACGGCTTAGGGTACGGTTCGGGGAGGGGTTCGGGTACGGCGTAGGGTATGGGTTAGGGTTAGGGTTAGGGTTAGTGTTAGGGTTAGGGCTCGGTTTAGGGTACGGGTTAGGATTAGGGTACGTGTTAGGGTTAGGGTAGGGGTTAGGGTTAGGGTACGCGTTAGGGTTAGGGTAGTTATTAAACCTATCCCACTCTCTAGATACCCCTTAGCACGTAAAGGAATATTATTTGGGGGTCCAGCCATGGAGAAGAGTTTAGACACTAGGATAAGATAAGGAACACACCCATTATAAAGAAATCACATTAGGATTCTCTTTTTAAGCTGTTCCTTCAAACACTAGTGCTTAGGAAATCTATTGGAGGCAGAAGCAGTCAAGGGTAGCCTAGGGTTAGGGTTAGGCTTAGGGTTAGGGTTAGGGTACGGCTTAGGGTACGGTTTCGGGGAGGGGTTCGGGTACGGCGTAGGGTATGGGTTAGGGTTAGGGTTAGGGCTCGGTTTAGGGTACGGGTTATGATTAGGATACGTGTTAGGGTTAGGGTACGGTTTAGGGTTAGGGTACGCGTTAGGGTTAGGGTAGTTATTAAACCTATCCCACTCTCTAGATACCCCTTAGCACGTAAAGGAATATTATTTGGGGGTCCAGCCATGGAGAAGAGTTTAGACACTAGGATAAGATAAGGAACACACCCATTATAAAGAAATCACATTAGGATTCTCTTTTTAAGATGTTCCTTCAAACACTAGTGCTTAGGAAATCTATTGGAGGCAGAAGCAGTCAAGGGTAGCCTAGGGTTAGGGTTAGGCTTAGGGTTAGGCATAGGGTACGGCTTAGGGTACGGGTTCGGGGAGGGGTTCGGGTACGGCGTAGGGTATGGGTTAGGGTTAGGGTTAGGGTTAGTGTTAGGGTTAGGGCTCGGTTTAGAGTACGGGTTAGGATTAGGGTACGTGTTAGGGTTAGGGTAGGGGTTAGGGTTAGGGTACGCGTTAGGGTTAGGGTAGTTATTAAACGTATCCCACTCTCTAGATACCCCTTAGCACGTAAAGGAATATTATTTGGGAGTCCAGCCATGGAGAAGAGTTTAGACACTAGGATAAGATAAGGAACACACCCATTATAAAGAAATCACATTAGGATTCTCTTTTTAAGCTGTTCCTTCAAACACTAGTGCTTAGGAAATCTATTGGAGGCAGAAGCAGTCAAGGGTAGCCTAGGGTTAGGGTTAGGCTTAGGGTTAGGGTTAGGGTACGGCTTAGGGTACGGTTCGGGGAGGGGTTCGGGTACGGCGTAGGGTATGGGTTAGGGTTAGGGTTAGGGTTAGGGTTAGGGCTCGGTTTAGGGTACGGGTTAGGATTAGGGTACGTGTTAGGGTTAGGGTAGGGGTTAGGGTTAGGGTACGCGTTAGGGTTAGGGTAGTTATTAAACCTATCCCACTCTCTAGATACCCCTTAGCACGTAAAGGAATATTATTTGGGGGTCCAGCCATGGAGAAGAGTTTAGACACTAGGATAAGATAAGGAACACACCCATTATAAAGAAATCACATTAGGATTCTCTTTTTAAGCTGTTCCTTCAAACACTAGTGCTTAGGAAATCTATTGGAGGCAGAAGCAGTCAAGGGTAGCCTAGGGTTAGGGTTAGGCTTAGGGTACGGCTTAGTGTACGGGTTCGGGGAGGGGTTCGGGTACGGCGTAGGGTATGGGTTAGGGTTAGGGTTAGTGTTAGGGTTAGGGCTCGGTTTAGGGTACGGGTTAGGATTAGGGTACGTGTTAGGGTTAGGGTAGGGGTTAGGGTTAGGGTACGCGTTAGGGTTAGGGTAGTTATTAAACCTATCCCACTCTCTAGATACCCCTTCGCACGTAAAGGAATATTATTTGCGGGTCCAGCCATGGAGAAGAGTTTAGACACTAGGATAAAATAAGGAACACATACATTATAAAGAAATCACATTAGGATTCTCTTTTTAAGCTGTTCCTTCAAACACTAGTGCTTAGGAAATCTATTGGAGGCAGAAGCAGTCAAGGGTAGCCTAGGGTTAGGGTTAGGCTTAGGGTTAGGGTTAGGGTACGGCTTAGGGTACGGTTCGGGGAGGGGTTCGGGTACGGCGTAGGGTATGGGTTAGGGTTAGGGTTAGGGTTAGTGTTAGGGTTAGGGCTCGGTTTAGGGTACGGGTTAGGATTAGGGTACGTGTTAGGGTTAGGGTAGGGGTTAGGGTTAGGGTACGCGTTAGGGTTAGGGTAGTTATTAAACCTATCCCACTCTCTAGATACCCCTTAGCACGTAAAGGAATATTATTTGGGGGTCCAGCCATGGAGAAGAGTTTAGACACTAGGATAAGATAAGGAACACACCCATTATAAAGAAATCACATTAGGATTCTCTTTTTAAGCTGTTCCTTCAAACACTAGTGCTTAGGAAATCTATTGGAGGCAGAAGCAGTCAAGGGTAGCCTAGGGTTAGGGTTAGGCTTAGGGTACGGCTTAGGGTACGGGTTCGGGGAGGGGTTCGGGTACGGCGTAGGGTATGGGTTAGGGTTAGGGTTAGTGTTAGGGTTAGGGCTCGGTTTAGGGTACGGGTTAGGATTAGGGTACGTGTTAGGGTTAGGGTAGGGGTTAGGGTTAGGGTACGCGTTAGGGTTAGGGTAGTTATTAAACCTATCCCACTCTCTAGATACCCCTTAGCACGTAAAGGAATATTATTTGCGGGTCCAGCCATGGAGAAGAGTTTAGACACTAGGATAAAATAAGGAACACATACATTATAAAGAAATCACATTAGGATTCTCTTTTTAAGATGTTCCTTAAAACACTAGTGCTTAGGAAATCTATTGGAGGCAGAAGCAGTCAAGGGTAGCCTAGGGTTAGGGTTACGCTTAGGGTTAGGGTTAGGGTACGGCTTAGGGTACGGTTTCGGGGAGGGGTTCGGGTACGGCGTAGGGTATGGGTTAGGGTTAGGGTTAGGGCTCGGTTTAGGGTACGGGTTAGGATTAGGATACGTGTTAGGGTTAGGGTACGGTTTAGGGTTAGGGTACGCGTTAGGGTTAGGGTAGTTATTAAACCTATCCCACTCTCTAGATACCCCTTAGCACGTAAAGGAATATTATTTGGGGGTCCAGCCATGGAGAAGAGTTTAGACACTAGGATAAGATAAGGAACACACCCATTATAAAGAAATCACATTAGGATTCTCTTTTTAAGCTGTTCCTTCAAACACTAGTGCTTAGGAAATCTATTGGAGGCAGAAGCAGTCAAGGGTAGCCTAGGGTTAGGGTTAGGCTTAGGGTTAGGCATAGGGTACGGCTTAGGGTACGGGTTCGGGGAGGGGTTCGGGTACGGCGTAGGGTATGGGTTAGGGTTAGGGTTAGGGTTAGTGTTAGGGTTAGGGCTCGATTTAGGGTACGGGTTAGGATTAGGGTACGTGTTAGGGTTAGGGTAGGGGTTAGGGTTAGGGTACGCGTTAGGGTTAGGGTAGTTATTAAACCTATCCCACTCTCTAGATACCCCTTAGCACGTAAAGGAATATTATTTGGGGGTCCAGCCATGGAGAAGAGTTTAGACACTAGGATAAGATAAGGAACACACCCATTATAAAGAAATCACATTAGGATTCTCTTTTTCAGCTGTTCCTTCAAACACTAGTGCTTAGGAAATCTATTGGAGGCAGAAGCAGTCAAGGGTAGCCTAGGGTTAGGGTTAGGCTTAGGGTTAGGCTTAGGGTACGGCTTAGGGTACGGGTTCGGGGAGGGGTTCGGGTACGGCGTAGGGTATGGGTTAGGGTTAGGGTTAGTGTTAGGGTTAGGGCTCGGTTTAGGGTACGGGTTAGGATTAGGGTACGTGTTAGGGTTAGGGTAGGGGTTAGGGTTAGGGTACGTGTTAGGGTTAGGGTAGTTATTAAACCTATCCCACTCTCTAGATACCCCTTAGCACGTAAAGGAATATTATTTGGGGGTCCAGCCACGGAGAAGAGTTTAGACACTAGGATAAGATAAGGAACACACCCATTATAAAGAAATCACATTAGGATTCTCTTTTTAAGCTGTTCCTTCAAACACTAGTGCTTAGGAAATCTGTTGGAGGCAGAAGCAGTCAAGGGTAGCCTAGGGTTAGGGTTAGGCTTAGGGTTAGGGTTAGGGTACGGCTTAGGGTACGGTTCGGGGAGGGGTTCGGGTACGGCGTAGGGTATGGGTTAGGGTTAGGGTTAGGGTTAGTGTTAGGGTTAGGGCTCGGTTTAGGGTACGGGTTAG
This sequence comes from Balaenoptera ricei, assembly GCF_028023285.1. NCBI lineage: Eukaryota > Metazoa > Chordata > Mammalia > Artiodactyla > Balaenopteridae > Balaenoptera > Balaenoptera ricei. The sequence continues at coordinate 340,679 of NW_026777463.1, read as the reverse complement.
GATTAGGGTACGTGTTAGGGTTAGGGTAGGGGTTAGGGTTAGGGTACGCGTTAGGGTTAGGGTAGTTATTAAACCTATCCCACTCTCTAGATACCCCTTAGCACGTAAAGGAATATTATTTGGGGGTCCAGCCATGGAGAAGAGTTTAGACACTAGGATAAGATAAGGAACACACCCATTATAAAGAAATCACATTAGGATTCTCTTTTTAAGCTGTTCCTTCAAACACTAGTGCTTAGGAAATCTATTGGAGGCAGAAGCAGTCAAGGGTAGCCTAGGGTTAGGGTTAGGCTTAGGGTTAGGCTTAGGGTACGGCTTAGGGTACGGGTTCGGGGAGGGGTTCGGGTACGGCGTAGGGTATGGGTTAGGGTTAGGGTTATGGCTCGGTTTAGGGTACGGGTTATGATTAGGATACGTGTTAGGGTTAGGGTACGGTTTAGGGTTAGGGTACGCGTTAGGGTTAGGGTAGTTATTAAACCTATCCCACTCTCTAGATACCCCTTAGCACGTAAAGGAATATTATTTGGGGGTCCAGCCATGGAGAAGAGTTTAGACACTAGGATAAGATAAGGAACACACCCATTATAAAGAAATCACATTAGGATTCTCTTTTTAAGATGTTCCTTCAAACACTAGTGCTTAGGAAATCTATTGGAGGCAGAAGCAGTCAAGGGTAGCCTAGGGTTAGGGTTAGGCTTAGGGTTAGGCATAGGGTACGGCTTAGGGTACGGGTTCGGGGAGGGGTTCGGGTACGGCGTAGGGTATGGGTTAGGGTTAGGGTTAGGGTTAGTGTTCGGGTTAGGGCTCGGTTTAGAGTACGGGTTAGGATTAGGGTACGTGTTAGGGTTAGGGTAGGGGTTAGGGTTAGGGTACGCGTTAGGGTTAGGGTAGTTATTAAACCTATCCCACTCTCTAGATACCCCTTAGCACGTAAAGGAATATTATTTGGGAGTCCAGCCATGGAGAAGAGTTTAGACACTAGGATAAGATAAGGAACACACCCATTATAAAGAAATCACATTAGGATTCTCTTTTTAAGCTGTTCCTTCAAACACTAGTGCTTAGGAAATCTATTGGAGGCAGAAGCAGTCAATGGTAGCCTAGGGTTAGGCTTAGGGTTAGGGTTAGGGTACGGCTTAGGGTACGGTTCGGGGAGGGGTTCGGGTACGGCGTAGGGTATGGGTTAGGGTTAGGGTTAGGGTTAGGGTTAGGGCTCGGTTTAGGGTACGGGTTAGGATTAGGGTACGTGTTAGGGTTAGGGTAGGGGTTAGGGTTAGGGTACGCGTTAGGGTTAGGGTAGTTATTAAACCTATCCCACTCTCTAGATACCCCTTAGCACGTAAAGGAATATTATTTGGGGGTCCAGCCATGGAGAAGAGTTTAGACACTAGGATAAGATAAGGAACACACCCATTATAAAGAAATCACATTAGGATTCTCTTTTTAAGCTGTTCCTTCAAACACTAGTGCTTAGGAAATCTATTGGAGGCAGAAGCAGTCAAGGGTAGCCTAGGGTTAGGGTTAGGCTTAGGGTACGGCTTAGGGTACGGGTTCGGGGAGGGGTTCGGGTACGGCGTAGGGTATGGGTTAGGGTTAGGGTTAGTGTTAGGGTTAGGGCTCGGTTTAGGGTACGGGTTAGGATTAGGGTACGTGTTAGGGTTAGGGTAGGGGTTAGGGTTAGGGTACGCGTTAGGGTTAGGGTAGTTATTAAACCTATCCCACTCTCTAGATACCCCTTCGCACGTAAAGGAATATTATTTGCGGGTCCAGCCATGGAGAAGAGTTTAGACACTAGGATAAAATAAGGAACACATACATTATAAAGAAATCACATTAGGATTCTCTTTTTAAGATGTTCCTTAAAACACTAGTGCTAAGGAAATCTATTGGAGGCAGAAGCAGTCAAGGGTAGCCTAGGGTTAGGGTTAGGCTTAGGGTTAGGGTTAGGGTACGGCTTAGGGTAGGGGTTCGGGGAGGTGTTCGAGTACGGCGTAGGGTATGGGTTAGGGTTAGGGTTAGGGTTCGTGTTAGGGTTAGGGCTCGGTTTAGGGTACGGGTTAGGATTAGGGTACGTGTTAGGGTTAGGGTAGGTGTTAGGGTTAGGGTACGCGTTAGGGTTAGGGTAGTTATTAAACCTATCCCACTCTCTAGATACCCCTTAGCACGTAAAGGAATATTATTTGGGGGTCCAGCCATGGAGAAGAGTTTAGACACTAGGATAAGATAAGGAACACACCCATTATAAAGAAATCACATTAGGATTCTCTTTTTAAGCTGTTCCTTCAAACACTAGTGCTTAGGAAATCTATTGGAGGCAGAAGCAGTCAAGGGTAGCCTAGGGTTAGGGTTAGGCTTAGGGTTAGGCTTAGGGTACGGCTTAGGGTATGGGTTCGGGGAGGGGTTCGGGTACGGCGTAGGGTATGCGTTAGGGTTAGGGTTAGTGTTAGGGTTAGGGCTCGGTTTAGGGTACGGGTTAGGATTAGGGTACGTGTTAGGGTTAGGGTAGGGGTTAGGGTTAGGGTACGCGTTAGGGTTAGGGTAGTTATTAAACCTATCCCACTCTCTAGATACCCCTTAGCACGTAAAGGAATATTATTTGCGGGTCCAGCCATGGAGAAGAGTTTAGACACTAGGATAAAATAAGGAACACATACATTATAAAGAAATCACATTAGGATTCTCTTTTTAAGATGTTCCTTAAAACACTAGTGCTTAGGAAATCTATTGGAGGCAGAAGCAGTCAAGGGTAGCCTAGGGTTAGGGTTAGGCTTAGGGTTAGGGTTAGGGTACGGCTTAGGGTAGGGGTTCGGGGAGGTGCTCGGGTACGGCGTAGGGTATGGGTTAGGGTTAGGGTTAGGGTTCGTGTTAGGGTTAGGGCTCGGTTTAGGGTACGGGTTAGGATTAGGGTACGTTTTAGGGTTAGGGTAGGGGTTAGGGTTAGGGTACGCGTTAGGGTTAGGGTAGTTATTAAACCTATCCCACTCTCTAGATACCCCTTAGCACGTAAAGGAATATTATTTGGGGGTCCAGCCATGGAGAAGAGTTTAGACACTAGGATAAGATAAGGAACACACCCATTATAAAGAAATCACATTAGGATTCTCTTTTTAAGCTGTTCCTTCAAACACTAGTGCTTAGGAAATCTATTGGAGGCAGAAGCAGTCAAGGGTAGCCTAGGGTTAGGGTTAGGCTTAGGGTTAGGGTTAGGGTACGGCTTAGGGTACGGTTTCGGGGAGGGGTTCGGGTACAGCGTAGGGTATGGGTTAGGGTTAGGGTTAGGGCTCGGTTTAGGGTACGGGTTAGGATTAGGATACGTGTTAGGGTTAGGGTACGGTTTAGGGTTAGGGTACGCGTTAGGGTTAGGGTAGTTATTAAACCTATCCCACTCTCTAGATACCCCTTAGCACGTAAAGGAATATTATTTGGGGGTCCAGCCATGGAGAAGAGTTTAGACACTAGGATAAGATAAGGAACACACCCATTATAAAGAAATCACATTAGGATTCTCTTTTTAAGCTGTTCCTTCAAACACTAGTGCTTAGGAAATCTATTGGAGGCAGAAGCAGTCAAGGGTAGCCTAGGGTTAGGGTTAGGCTTAGGGTTAGGGTTAGGGTACGGCTTAGGGTACGGTTCGGGGAGGGGTTCGGGTACGGCGTAGGGTATGGGTTAGGGTTAGGGTTAGGGTTAGTGTTAGGGTTAGGGCTCGGTTTAGGGTACGGGTTAGGATTAGGGTACGTGTTAGGGTTAGGGTAGGGGTTAGGGTTAGGGTACGCGTTAGGGTTAGGGTAGTTATTAAACCTATCCCACTCTCTAGATACCCCTTAGCACGTAAAGGAATATTATTTGGGGGTCCAGCCATGGAGAAGAGTTTAGACACTAGGATAAGATAAGGAACACACCCATTATAAAGAAATCACATTAGGATTCTCTTTTTAAGCTGTTCCTTCAAACACTAGTGCTTAGGAAATCTATTGGAGGCAGAAGCAGTCAAGGGTAGCCTAGGGTTAGGGTTAGGCTTAGGGTACGGCTTAGGGTACGGGTTCGGGGAGGGGTTCGGGTACGGCGTAGGGTATGGGTTAGGGTTAGGGTTAGTGTTAGGGTTAGGGTTAGGGCTCGGTTTAGGGTACGGGTTAGGATTAGGGTACGTGTTAGGGTTAGGGTAGGTGTTAGGGTTAGGGTACGCGTTAGGGTTAGGGTAGTTATTAAACCTATCCCACTCTCTAGATACCCCTTAGCACGTAAAGGAATATTATTTGGGGGTCCAGCCATGGAGAAGAGTTTAGACACTAGGATAAGATAAGGAACACACCCATTATAAAGAAATCACATTAGGATTCTCTTTTTAAGCTGTTCCTTCAAACACTAGTGCTTAGGAAATCTATTGGAGGCAGAAGCAGTCAAGGGTAGCCTAGGGTTAGGGTTAGGCTTAGGGTTAGGCTTAGGGTACGGCTTAGGGTACGGGTTCGGGGAGGGGTTCGGGTACGGCGTAGGGTATGGGTTAGGGTTAGGGTTAGGGCTCGGTTTAGGGTACGGGTTATGATTAGGATACGTGTTAGGGTTAGGGTACGGTTTAGGGTTAGGGTACGCGTTAGGGTTAGGGTAGTTATTAAACCTATCCCACTCTCTAGATACCCCTTAGCACGTAAAGGAATATTATTTGGGGGTCCAGCCATGGAGAAGAGTTTAGACACTAGGATAAGATAAGGAACACACCCATTATAAAGAAATCACATTAGGATTCTCTTTTTAAGATGTTCCTTCAAACACTAGTGCTTAGGAAATCTATTGGAGGCAGAAGCAGTCAAGGGTAGCCTAGGGTTAGGGTTAGGCTTAGGGTTAGGCATAGGGTACGGCTTAGGGTACGGGTTCGGGGAGGGGTTCGGGTACGGCGTAGGGTATGGGTTAGGGTTAGGGTTAGGGTTAGTGTTAGGGTTAGGGCTCGGTTTAGAGTACGGGTTAGGATTAGGGTACGTGTTAGGGTTAGGGTAGGGGTTAGGGTTAGGGTACGCATTAGGGTTAGGGTAGTTATTAAACCTATCCCACTCTCTAGATACCCCTTAGCACGTAAAGGAATATTATTTGGGAGTCCAGCCATGGAGAAGAGTTTAGACACTAGGATAAGATAAGGAACACACCCATTATAAAGAAATCACATTAGGATTCTCTTTTTAAGCTGTTCCTTCAAACACTAGTGCTTAGGAAATCTATTGGAGGCAGAAGCAGTCAAGGGTAGCCTAGGGTTAGGGTTAGGCTTAGGGTTAGGGTTAGGGTACGGCTTAGGGTACGGTTCGGGGAGGGGTTCGGGTACGGCGTAGGGTATGGGTTAGGGTTAGGGTTAGGGTTAGGGTTAGGGCTCGGTTTAGGGTACGGGTTAGGATTAGGGTACGTGTTAGGGTTAGGGTAGGGGTTAGGGTTAGGGTACGCGTTAGGGTTAGGGTAGTTATTAAACCTATCCCACTCTCTAGATACCCCTTAGCACGTAAAGGAATATTATTTGGGGGTCCAGCCATGGAGAAGAGTTTAGACACTAGGATAAGATAAGGAACACACCCATTATAAAGAAATCACATTAGGATTCTCTTTTTAAGCTGTTCCTTCAAACACTAGTGCTTAGGAAATCTATTGGAGGCAGAAGCAGTCAAGGGTAGCCTAGTGTTAGGGTTAGGCTTAGGGTACGGCTTAGGGTACGGGTTCGGGGAGGGGTTCGGGTACGGCGTAGGGTATGGGTTAGGGTTAGGGTTAGTGTTAGGGTTAGGGCTCGGTTTAGGGTACGGGTTAGGATTAGGGTACGTGTTAGGGTTAGGGTAGGTGTTAGGGTTAGGGTACGCGTTAGGGTTAGGGTAGTTATTAAACCTATCCCACTCTCTAGATACCCCTTCGCACGTAAAGGAATATTATTTGCGGGTCCAGCCATGGAGAAGAGTTTAGACACTAGGATAAAATAAGGAATACATACATTATAAAGAAATCACATTAGGATTCTCTTTTTAAGATGTTCCTTAAAACACTAGTGCTTAGGAAATCTATTGGAGGCAGAAGCAGTCAAGGGTAGCCTAGGGTTAGGGTTAGGCTTAGGGTTAGGGTTAGGGTACGGCTTAGGGTAGGGGTTCGGGGAGGTGTTCGAGTACGGCGTAGGGTATGGGTTAGGGTTAGGGTTAGGGTTCGTGTTAGGGTTAGGGCTCGGTTTAGGGTACGGGTTAGGATTAGGGTACGTGTTAGGGTTAGGGTAGGTGTTAGGGTTAGGGTACGCGTTAGGGTTAGGGTAGTTATTAAACCTATCCCACTCTCTAGATACCCCTTAGCACGTAAAGGAATATTATTTGGGGGTCCAGCCATGGAGAAGAGTTTAGACACTAGGATAAGATAAGGAACACACCCATTATAAAGAAATCACATTAGGATTCTCTTTTTAAGCTGTTCCTTCAAACACTAGTGCTTAGGAAATCTATTGGAGGCAGAAGCAGTCAAGGGTAGCCTAGGGTTAGGGTTAGGCTTAGGGTTAGGCTTAGGGTACGGCTTAGGGTACGGGTTCGGGGAGGGGTTCGGGTACGGCGTAGGGTATGCGTTAGGGTTAGGGTTAGTGTTAGGGTTAGGGCTCGGTTTAGGGTACGGGTTAGGATTAGGGTACGTGTTAGGGTTAGGGTAGGGGTTAGGGTTAGGGTACGCGTTAGGGTTAGGGTAGTTATTAAACCTATCCCACTCTCTAGATACCCCTTAGCACGTAAAGGAATATTATTTGCGGGTCCAGCCATGGAGAAGAGTTTAGACACTAGGATAAAATAAGGAACACATACATTATAAAGAAATCACATTAGGATTCTCTTTTTAAGATGTTCCTTAAAACACTAGTGCTTAGGAAATCTATTGGAGGCAGAAGCAGTCAAGGGTAGCCTAGGGTTAGGGTTAGGCTTAGGGTTAGGGTTAGGGTACGGCTTAGGGTAGGGGTTCGGGGAGGTGCTCGGGTACGGCGTAGGGTATGGGTTAGGGTTAGGGTTAGGGTTCGTGTTAGGGTTAGGGCTCGGTTTAGGGTACGGGTTAGGATTAGGGTACGTTTTAGGGTTAGGGTAGGGGTTAGGGTTAGGGTACGCGTTAGGGTTAGGGTAGTTATTAAACCTATCCCACTCTCTAGATACCCCTTAGCACGTAAAGGAATATTATTTGGGGGTCCAGCCATGGAGAAGAGTTTAGACACTAGGATAAGATAAGGAACACACCCATTATAAAGAAATCACATTAGGATTCTCTTTTTAAGCTGTTCCTTCAAACACTAGTGCTTAGGAAATCTATTGGAGGCAGAAGCAGTCAAGGGTAGCCTAGGGTTAGGGTTAGGCTTAGGGTTAGGGTTAGGGTACGGCTTAGGGTACGGTTTCGGGGAGGGGTTCGGGTACGGCGTAGGGTATGGGTTAGGGTTAGGGTTAGGGCTCGGTTTAGGGTACGGGTTAGGATTAGGATACGTGTTAGGGTTAGGGTACGGTTTAGGGTTAGGGTACGCGTTAGGGTTAGGGTAGTTATTAAACCTATCCCACTCTCTAGATACCCCTTAGCACGTAAAGGAATATTATTTGGGGGTCCAGCCATGGAGAAGAGTTTAGACACTAGGATAAGATAAGGAACACACCCATTATAAAGAAATCACATTAGGATTCTCTTTTTAAGCTGTTCCTTCAAACACTAGTGCTTAGGAAATCTATTGGAGGCAGAAGCAGTCAAGGGTAGCCTAGGGTTAGGGTTAGGCTTAGGGTTAGGGTTAGGGTACGGCTTAGGGTACGGTTCGGGGAGGGGTTCGGGTACGGCGTAGGGTATGGGTTAGGGTTAGGGTTAGGGTTAGTGTTAGGGTTAGGGCTCGGTTTAGGGTACGGGTTAGGATTAGGGTACGTGTTAGGGTTAGGGTAGGGGTTAGGGTTAGGGTACGCGTTAGGGTTAGGGTAGTTATTAAACCTATCCCACTCTCTAGATACCCCTTAGCACGTAAAGGAATATTATTTGGGGGTCCAGCCATGGAGAAGAGTTTAGACACTAGGATAAGATAAGGAACACACCCATTATAAAGAAATCACATTAGGATTCTCTTTTTAAGCTGTTCCTTCAAACACTAGTGCTTAGGAAATCTATTGGAGGCAGAAGCAGTCAAGGGTAGCCTAGGGTTAGGGTTAGGCTTAGGGTACGGCTTAGGGTACGGGTTCGGGGAGGGGTTCGGGTACGGCGTAGGGTATGGGTTAGGGTTAGGGTTAGTGTTAGGGTTAGGGTTAGGGCTCGGTTTAGGGTACGGGTTAGGATTAGGGTACGTGTTAGGGTTAGGGTAGGTGTTAGGGTTAGGGTACGCGTTAGGGTTAGGGTAGTTATTAAACCTATCCCACTCTCTAGATACCCCTTAGCACGTAAAGGAATATTATTTGGGGGTCCAGCCATGGAGAAGAGTTTAGACACTAGGATAAGATAAGGAACACACCCATTATAAAGAAATCACATTAGGATTCTCTTTTTAAGCTGTTCCTTCAAACACTAGTGCTTAGGAAATCTATTGGAGGCAGAAGCAGTCAAGGGTAGCCTAGGGTTAGGGTTAGGCTTAGGGTTAGGCTTAGGGTACGGCTTAGGGTACGGGTTCGGGGAGGGGTTCGGGTACGGCGTAGGGTATGGGTTAGGGTTAGGGTTAGTGTTAGGGTTAGGGCTCGGTTTAGGGTACGGGTTAGGATTAGGGTACGTGTTAGGGTTAGGGTAGGGGTTAGGGTTAGGGTACGCGTTAGGGTTAGGGTAGTTATTAAACCTATCCCACTCTCTAGATACCCCTTAGCACGTAAAGGAATATTATTTGCGGGTCCAGCCATGGAGAAGAGTTTAGACACTAGGATAAAATAAGGAACACATACATTATAAAGAAATCACATTAGGATACTCTTTTTAAGATGTTCCTTAAAACACTAGTGCTTAGGAAATCTATTGGAGGCAGAAGCAGTCAAGGGTAGCCTAGGGTTAGGGTTAGGCTTAGGGTTAGGGTTAGGGTACGGCTTTGGGTAGGGGTTCGGGGAGGTGCTCGGGTACGGCGTAGGGTATGGGTTAGGGTTAGGGTTAGTGTTCGTGTTAGGGTTAGGGCTCGGTTTAGGGTACGGGTTAGGATTAGGGTACGTGTTAGGGTTAGGGTAGGGGTTAGGGTTAGGGTACGCGTTAGGGTTAGGGTAGTTATTAAACCTATCCCACTCTCTAGATACCCCTTAGCACGTCAAGGAATATTATTTGGGGGTCCAGCCATGGAGAAGAGTTTAGACACTAGGATAAGATAAGGAACACACCCATTATAAAGAAATCACATTAGGATTCTCTTTTTAAGCTGTTCCTTCAAACACTAGTGCTTAGGAAATCTATTGGAGGCAGAAGCAGTCAAGGGTAGCCTAGGGTTAGGGTTAGGCTTAGGGTTAGGGTTAGGGTACGGCTTAGGGTACGGTTTCGGGGAGGGGTTCGGGTACGGCGTAGGGTATGGGTTAGGGTTAGGGTTAGGGCTCGGTTTAGGGTACGGGTTAGGATTAGGATACGTGTTAGGGTTAGGGTACGGTTTAGGGTTAGGGTACGCGTTAGGGTTAGGGTAGTTATTAAACCTATCCCACTCTCTAGATACCCCTTAGCACGTAAAGGAATATTATTTGGGGGTCCAGCCATGGAGAAGAGTTTAGACACTAGGATAAGATAAGGAATACACCCATTATAAAGAAATCACATTAGGATTCTCTTTTTAAGCTGTTCCTTCAAACACTAGTGCTTAGGAAATCTATTGGAGGCAGAAGCAGTCAAGGGTAGCCTAGGGTTAGGGTTAGGCTTAGGGTACGGCTTAGGGTACGGGTTCGGGGAGGGGTTCGGGTACGGCGTAGGGTATGGGTTAGGGTTAGGGTTAGTGTTAGGGTTAGGGCTCGGTTTAGGGTACGGGTTAGGATTAGGGTACGTGTTAGGGTTAGGGTAGGGGTTAGGGTTAGGGTACGCGTTAGGGTTAGGGTAGTTATTAAACCTATCCCACTCTCTAGATACCCCTTCGCACGTAAAGGAATATTATTTGCGGGTCCAGCCATGGAGAAGAGTTTAGACACTAGGATAAAATAAGGAACACATACATTATAAAGAAATCACATTAGGATTCTCTTTTTAAGATGTTCCTTAAAACACTAGTGCTTAGGAAATCGATTGGAGGCAGAAGCAGTCAAGGGTAGCCTAGGGTTAGGGTTAGGCTTAGGGTTAGGGTTAGGGTACGGCTTAGGGTAGGGGTTCGGGGAGGTGTTCGAGTACGGCGTAGGGTATGGGTTAGGGTTAGGGTTAGGGTTCGTGTTAGGGTTAGGGCTCGGTTTAGGGTACGGGTTAGGATTAGGGTACGTGTTAGGGTTAGGGTAGGGGTTAGGGTTAGGGTACGCGTTAGGGTTAGGGTAGTTATTAAACCTATCCCACTCTCTAGATACCCCTTAGCACGTAAAGGAATATTATTTGCGGGTCCAGCCATGGAGAAGAGTTTAGACACTAGGATAAAATAAGGAACACATACATTATAAAGAAATCACATTAGGATTCTCTTTTTAAGATGTTCCTTAAAACACTAGTGCTTAGGAAATCTATTGGAGGCAGAAGCAGTCAAGGGTAGCCTAGGGTTAGGGTTAGGCTTAGGGTTAGGGTTAGGGTACGGCTTAGGGTAGGGGTTCGGGGAGGTGCTCGGGTACGGCGTAGGGTATGGGTTAGGGTTAGGGTTAGGGTTCGTGTTAGGGTTAGGGCTCGGTTTAGGGTACGGGTTAGGATTAGGGTACGTTTTAGGGTTAGGGTAGGGGTTAGGGTTAGGGTACGCGTTAGGGTTAGGGTAGTTATTAAACCTATCCCACTCTCTAGATACCCCTTAGCACGTAAAGGAATATTATTTGGGGGTCCAGCCATGGAGAAGAGTTTAGACACTAGGATAAGATAAGGAACACACCCATTATAAAGAAATCACATTAGGATTCTCTTTTTAAGCTGTTCCTTCAAACACTAGTGCTTAGGAAATCTATTGGAGGCAGAAGCAGTCAAGGGTAGCCTAGGGTTAGGGTTAGGCTTAGGGTTAGGGTTAGGGTACGGCTTAGGGTACGGTTTCGGGGAGGGGTTCGGGTACGGCGTAGGGTATGGGTTAGGGTTAGGGTTAGGGCTCGGTTTAGGGTACGGGTTAGGATTAGGATACGTGTTAGGGTTAGGGTACGGTTTAGGGTTAGGGTACGCGTTAGGGTTAGGGTAGTTATTAAACCTATCCCACTCTCTAGATACCCCTTAGCACGTAAAGGAATATTATTTGGGGGTCCAGCCATGGAGAAGAGTTTAGACACTAGGATAAGATAAGGAACACACCCATTATAAAGAAATCACATTAGGATTCTCTTTTTAAGCTGTTCCTTCAAACACTAGTGCTTAGGAAATCTATTGGAGGCAGAAGCAGTCAAGGGTAGCCTAGGGTTAGGGTTAGGCTTAGGGTTAGGGTTAGGGTACGGCTTAGGGTACGGTTCGGGGAGGGGTTCGGGTACGGCGTAGGGTATGGGTTAGGGTTAGGGTTAGGGTTAGTGTTAGGGTTAGGGCTCGGTTTAGGGTACGGGTTAGGATTAGGGTACGTGTTAGGGTTAGGGTAGGGGTTAGGGTTAGGGTACGCGTTAGGGTTAGGGTAGTTATTAAACCTATCCCACTCTCTAGATACCCCTTAGCACGTAAAGGAATATTATTTGGGGGTCCAGCCATGGAGAAGAGTTTAGACACTAGGATAAGATAAGGAACACACCCATTATAAAGAAATCACATTAGGATTCTCTTTTTAAGCTGTTCCTTCAAACACTAGTGCTTAGGAAATCTATTGGAGGCAGAAGCAGTCAAGGGTAGCCTAGGGTTAGGGTTAGGCTTAGGGTACGGCTTAGGGTACGGGTTCGGGGAGGGGTTCGGGTACGGCGTAGTGTATGGGTTAGGGTTAGGGTTAGTGTTAGGGTTAGGGTTAGGGCTCGGTTTAGGGTACGGGTTAGGATTAGGGTACGTGTTAGGGTTAGGGTAGGTGTTAGGGTTAGGGTACGCGTTAGGGTTAGGGTAGTTATTAAACCTATCCCACTCTCTAGATACCCCTTAGCACGTAAAGGAATATTATTTGGGGGTCCAGCCATGGAGAAGAGTTTAGACACTAGGATAAGATAAGGAACACACCCATTATAAAGAAATCACATTAGGATTCTCTTTTTAAGCTGTTCCTTCAAACACTAGTGCTTAGGAAATCTATTGGAGGCAGAAGCAGTCAAGGGTAGCCTAGGGTTAGGGTTAGGCTTAGGGTTACGCTTAGGGTACGGCTTAGGGTACGGGTTCGGGGAGGGGTTCGGGTACGGCGTAGGGTATGCGTTAGGGTTAGGGTTAGTGTTAGGGTTAGGGCTCGGTTTAGGGTACGGGTTAGGATTAGGGTACGTGTTAGGGTTAGGGTAGGGCTTAGGGTTAGGGTACGCGTTAGGGTTAGGGTAGTTATTAAACCTATCCCACTCTCTAGATACCCCTTAGCACGTAAAGGAATATTATTTGCGGGTCCAGCCATGGAGAAGAGTTTAGACACTAGGATAAAATAAGGAACACATACATTATAAAGAAATCACATTAGGATTCTCTTTTTAAGATGTTCCTTAAAACACTAGTGCTTAGGAAATCTATTGGAGGCAGAAGCAGTCAAGGGTAGCCTAGGGTTAGGGTTAGGCTTAGGGTTAGGGTTAGGGTATGGCTTAGGGTAGGGGTTCGGGGAGGTGCTCGGGTACGGCGTAGGGTATGGGTTAGGGTTAGGGTTAGGGTTAGTGTTAGGGTTAGGGCTCGGTTTAGGGTACGGGTTAGGATTAGGGTACGTTTTAGGGTTAGGATAGGGGTTAGGGTTAGGGTACGCGTTAGGGTTAGGGTAGTTATTAAACCTATCCCACTCTCTAGATACCCCTTAGCACGTAAAGGAATATTATTTGGGGGTCCAGCCACGGAGAAGAGTTTAGACACTAGGATAAGATAAGGAACACACCCATTATAAAGAAATCACATTAGGATTCTCTTTTTAAGCTGTTCCTTCAAACACTAGTGCTTAGGAAATCTATTGGAGGCAGAAGCAGTCAAGGGTAGCCTAGGGTTAGGGTTAGGCTTAGGGTTAGGGTTAGGGTACGGCTTAGGGTACGGTTCGGGGAGGGGTTTGGGTACGGCGTAGGGTATGGGTTAGGGTTAGGGTTAGGGTTAGTGTTAGGGTTAGGGCTCGGTTTAGGGTACGGGTTAGGATTAGGGTACGTGTTAGGGTTAGGGTAGGGGTTAGGGTTAGGGTACGCGTTAGGGTTAGGGTAGTTATTAAACCTATCCCACTCTCTAGATACCCCTTAGCACGTAAAGGAATATTATTTGGGGGTCCAGCCATGGAGAAGAGTTTAGACACTAGGATAAGATAAGGAACACACCCATTATAAAGAAATCACATTAGGATTCTCTTTTTAAGCTGTTCCTTCAAACACTAGTGCTTAGGAAATCTATTGGAGGCAGAAGCAGTCAAGGGTAGCCTAGGGTTAGGGTTAGGCTTAGGGTACGGCTTAGGGTACGGGTTCGGGGAGGGGTTCGGGTACGGCGTAGGGTATGGGTTAGGGTTAGGGTTAGTGTTAGGGTTAGGGCTCGGTTTAGGGTACGGGTTAGGATTAGGGTACGTGTTAGGGTTAGGGTAGGGGTTAGGGTTAGGGTACGCGTTAGGGTTAAGGTAGTTATTAAACCTATCCCACTCTCTAGATACCCCTTAGCACGTAAAGGAATATTATTTGGGAGTCCAGCCATGGAGAAGAGTTTAGACACTAGGATAAGATAAGGAACACACCCATTATAAAGAAATCACATTAGGATTCTCTTTTTAAGCTGTTCCTTCAAACACTAGTGCTTAGGAAATCTATTGGAGGCAGAAGCAGTCAAGGGTAGCCTAGGGTTAGGGTTAGGCTTAGGGTTAGGCTTAGGGTACGGCTTAGGGTACGGTTCGGGGAGGGGTTCGGGTACGGCGTAGGGTATGGGTTAGGGTTAGGGTTAGGGTTAGTGTTAGGGTTAGGGCTCGGTTTAGGGTACGGGTTAGGATTAGGGTACGTGTTAGGGTTAGGGTAGGGGTTAGGGTTAGGGTACGCGTTAGGGTTAGGGTAGTTATTAAACCTATCCCACTCTCTAGATACCCCTTAGCACGTAAAGGAATATTATTTGGGGGTCCAGCCATGGAGAAGAGTTTAGACACTAGGATAAGATAAGGAACACACCCATTATAAAGAAATCACATTAGGATTCTCTTTTTAAGCTGTTCCTTCAAACACTAGTGCTTAGGAAATCTATTGGAGGCAGAAGCAGTCAAGGGTAGCCTAGGGTTAGGGTTAGGCTTAGGGTACGGCTTAGGGTACGGGTTCGGGGAGGGGTTCGGGTACGGCGTAGGGTATGGGTTAGGGTTAGGGTTAGTGTTAGGGTTAGGGCTCGGTTTAGGGTACGGGTTAGGATTAGGGTACGTGTTAGGGTTAGGGTAGGGGTTAGGGTTAGGGTACGCGTTAGGGTTAGGGTAGTTATTAAACCTATCCCACTCTCTAGATACCCCTTAGCACGTAAAGGAATATTATTTGCGGGTCCAGCCATGGAGAAGAGTTTAGACACTAGGATAAAATAAGGAACACATACATTATAAAGAAATCACATTAGGATTCTCTTTTTAAGATGTTCCTTAAAACACTAGTGCTTAGGAAATCTATTGGAGGCAGAAGCAGTCAAGGGTAGCCTAGGGTTAGGGTTAGGCTTAGGGTTAGGGTTAGGGTACGGCTTAGGGTAGGGGTTCGGGGAGGTGTTCGAGTACGGCGTAGGGTATGGGTTAGGGTTAGGGTTAGGGTTCGTGTTAGGGTTAGGGCTCGGTTTAGGGTACGGGTTAGGATTAGGGTACGTGTTAGGGTTAGGGTAGGTGTTAGGGTTAGGGTACGCGTTAGGGTTAGGGTAGTTATTAAACCTATCCCACTCTCTAGATACCCCTTAGCACGTAAAGGAATATTATTTGGGGGTCCAGCCATGGAGAAGAGTTTAGACACTAGGATAAGATAAGGAACACACCCATTATAAAGAAATCACATTAGGATTCTCTTTTTAAGCTGTTCCTTCAAACACTAGTGCTTAGGAAATCTATTGGAGGCAGAAGCAGTCAAGGGTAGCCTAGGGTTAGGGTTAGGCTTAGGGTACGGCTTAGGGTACGGGTTCGGGGAGGGGTTCGGGTACGGCGTAGGGTATGGGTTAGGGTTAGGGTTAGTGTTAGGGTTAGGGCTCGGTTTAGGGTACGGGTTAGGATTAGGGTACGTGTTAGGGTTAGGGTAGGGCTTAGGGTTAGGGTACGCGTTAGGGTTAGGGTAGTTATTAAACCTATCCCACTCTCTAGATACCCCTTAGCACGTAAAGGAATATTATTTGCGGGTCCAGCCATGGAGAAGAGTTTAGACACTAGGATAAAATAAGGAACACATACATTATAAAGAAATCACATTAGGATTCTCTTTTTAAGATGTTCCTTAAAACACTAGTGCTTAGGAAATCTATTGGAGGCAGAAGCAGTCAAGGGTAGCCTAGGGTTAGGGTTAGGCTTAGGGTTAGGTTTAGGGTACGGCTTAGGGTAGGGGTTCGGGGAGGTGCTCGGGTACGGCGTAGGGTATGGGTTAGGGTTAGGGTTAGGGTTCGTGTTAGGGTTAGGGCTCGGTTTAGGGTACGGGTTAGGATTAGGGTACGTTTTAGGGTTAGGGTAGGGGTTAGGGTTAGGGTACGCCTTAGGGTTAGGGTAGTTATTAAACCTATCCCACTCTCTAGATACCCCTTAGCACGTAAAGGAATATTATTTGGGGGTCCAGCCACGGAGAAGAGTTTAGACACTAGGATAAGATAAGGAACACACCCATTATAAAGAAATCACATTAGGATTCTCTTTTTAAGCTGTTTCTTCAAACACTAGTGCTTAGGAAATCTATTGGAGGCAGAAGCAGTCAAGGGTAGCCTAGGGTTAGGGTTAGGCTTAGGGTTACGCTTAGGGTACGGCTTAGGGTACGGGTTCGGGGAGGGGTTCGGGTACGGCGTAGGGTATGCGTTAGGGTTAGGGTTAGTGTTAGGGTTAGGGCTCGGTTTAGGGTACGGGTTAGGATTAGGGTACGTGTTAGGGTTAGGGTAGGGCTTAGGGTTAGGGTACGTGTTAGGGTTAGGGTAGTTATTAAACCTATCCCACTCTCTAGATACCCCTTAGCACGTAAAGGAATATTATTTGCGGGTCCAGCCATGGAGAAGAGTTTAGACACTAGGATAAAATAAGGAACACATACATTATAAAGAAATCACATTAGGATTCTCTTTTTAAGATGTTCCTTAAAACACTAGTGCTTAGGAAATCTATTGGAGGCAGAAGCAGTCAAGGGTAGCCTAGGGTTAGGGTTAGGCTTAGGGTTAGGGTTAGGGTACGGCTTAGGGTAGGGGTTCGGGGAGGTGCTCGGGTACGGCGTAGGGTATGGGTTAGGGTTAGGGTTAGGGTTCGTGTTAGGGTTAGGGCTCGGTTTAGGGTACGGGTTAGGATTAGGGTACGTTTTAGGGTTAGGGTAGGGGTTAGGGTTAGGGTACGCGTTAGGGTTAGGGTAGTTATTAAACCTATCCCACTCTCTAGATACCCCTTAGCACGTAAAGGAATATTATTTGGGGGTCCAGCCACGGAGAAGAGTTTAGACACTAGGATAAGATAAGGAACACACCCATTATAAAGAAATCACATTAGGATTCTCTTTTTAAGCTGTTCCTTCAAACACTAGTGCTTAGGAAATCTATTGGAGGCAGAAGCAGTCAAGGGTAGCCTAGGGTTAGGGTTAGGCTTAGGGTACGGCTTAGGGTACGGGTTCGGGGAGGGGTTCGGGTACGGCGTAGGGTATGGGTTAGGGTTAGGGTTAGTGTTAGGGTTAGGGCTCGGTTTAGGGTACGGGTTAGGATTAGGGTACGTGTTAGGGTTAGGGTAGGGGTTAGGGTTAGGGTACGCGTTAGGGTTAAGGTAGTTATTAAACCTATCCCACTCTCTAGATACCCCTTAGCACGTAAAGGAATATTATTTGGGAGTCCAGCCATGGAGAAGAGTTTAGACACTAGGATAAGATAAGGAACACACCCATTATAAAGAAATCACATTAGGATTCTCTTTTTAAGCTGTTCCTTCAAACACTAGTGCTTAGGAAATCTATTGGAGGCAGAAGCAGTCAAGGGTAGCCTAGGGTTAGGGTTAGGCTTAGGGTTAGGCTTAGGGTACGGCTTAGGGTACGGTTCGGGGAGGGGTTCGGGTACGGCATAGGGTATGGGTTAGGGTTAGGGTTAGGGTTAGTGTTAGGGTTAGGGCTCGGTTTAGGGTACGGGTTAGGATTAGGGTACGTGTTAGGGTTAGGGTAGGGGTTAGGGTTAGGGTACGCGTTAGGGTTAGGGTAGTTATTAAACCTATCCCACTCTCTAGATACCCCTTAGCACGTAAAGGAATATTATTTGGGGGTCCAGCCATGGAGAAGAGTTTAGACACTAGGATAAGATAAGGAACACACCCATTATAAAGAAATCACATTAGGATTCTCTTTTTAAGCTGTTCCTTCAAACACTAGTGCTTAGGAAATCTATTGGAGGCAGAAGCAGTCAAGGGTAGCCTAGGGTTAGGGTTAGGCTTAGGGTACGGCTTAGGGTACGGGTTCGGGGAGGGGTTCGGGTACGGCGTAGGGTATGGGTTAGGGTTAGGGTTAGTGTTAGGGTTAGGGCTCGGTTTAGGGTACGGGTTAGGATTAGGGTACGTGTTAGGGTTAGGGTAGGGGTTAGGGTTAGGGTACGCGTTAGGGTTAGGGTAGTTATTAAACCTATCCCACTCTCTAGATACCCCTTAGCACGTAAAGGAATATTATTTGCGGGTCCAGCCATGGAGAAGAGTTTAGACACTAGGATAAAATAAGGAACACATACATTATAAAGAAATCACATTAGGATTCTCTTTTTAAGATGTTCCTTAAAACACTAGTGCTTAGGAAATCTATTGGAGGCAGAAGCAGTCAAGGGTAGCCTAGGGTTAGGGTTAGGCTTAGGGTTAGGGTTAGGGTACGGCTTAGGGTAGGGGTTCGGGGAGGTGTTCGAGTACGGCGTAGGGTATGGGTTAGGGTTAGGGTTAGGGTTCGTGTTAGGGTTAGGGCTCGGTTTAGGGTACGGGTTAGGATTAGGGTACGTGTTAGGGTTAGGGTAGGTGTTAGGGTTAGGGTACGCGTTAGGGTTAGGGTAGTTATTAAACCTATCCCACTCTCTAGATACCCCTTAGCACGTAAAGGAATATTATTTGGGGGTCCAGCCATGGAGAAGAGTTTAGACACTAGGATAAGATAAGGAACACACCCATTATAAAGAAATCACATTAGGATTCTCTTTTTAAGCTGTTCCTTCAAACACTAGTGCTTAGGAAATCTATTGGAGGCAGAAGCAGTCAAGGGTAGCCTAGGGTTAGGGTTAGGCTTAGGGTACGGCTTAGGGTACGGGTTCGGGGAGGGGTTCGGGTACGGCGTAGGGTATGGGTTAGGGTTAGGGTTAGTGTTAGGGTTAGGGCTCGGTTTAGGGTACGGGTTAGGATTAGGGTACGTGTTAGGGTTAGGGTAGGGCTTAGGGTTAGGGTACGCGTTAGGGTTAGGGTAGTTATTAAACCTATCCCACTCTCTAGATACCCCTTAGCACGTAAAGGAATATTATTTGCGGGTCCAGCCATGGAGAAGAGTTTAGACACTAGGATAAAATAAGGAACACATACATTATAAAGAAATCACATTAGGATTCTCTTTTTAAGATGTTCCTTAAAACACTAGTGCTTAGGAAATCTATTGGAGGCAGAAGCAGTCAAGGGTAGCCTAGGGTTAGGGTTAGGCTTAGGGTTAGGTTTAGGGTACGGCTTAGGGTAGGGGTTCGGGGAGGTGCTCGGGTACGGCGTAGGGTATGGGTTAGGGTTAGGGTTAGGGTTCGTGTTAGGGTTAGGGCTCGGTTTAGGGTACGGGTTAGGATTAGGGTACGTTTTAGGGTTAGGGTAGGGGTTAGGGTTAGGGTACGCCTTAGGGTTAGGGTAGTTATTAAACCTATCCCACTCTCTAGATACCCCTTAGCACGTAAAGGAATATTATTTGGGGGTCCAGCCACGGAGAAGAGTTTAGACACTAGGATAAGATAAGGAACACACCCATTATAAAGAAATCACATTAGGATTCTCTTTTTAAGCTGTTCCTTCAAACACTAGTGCTTAGGAAATCTATTGGAGGCAGAAGCAGTCAAGGGTAGCCTAGGGTTAGGGTTAGGCTTAGGGTTACGCTTAGGGTACGGCTTAGGGTACGGGTTCGGGGAGGGGTTCGGGTACGGCGTACGGTATGCGTTAGGGTTAGGGTTAGTGTTAGGGTTAGGGCTCGGTTTAGGGTACGGGTTAGGATTAGGGTACGTGTTAGGGTTAGGGTAGGGCTTAGGGTTAGGGTACGTGTTAGGGTTAGGGTAGTTATTAAACCTATCCCACTCTCTAGATACCCCTTAGCACGTAAAGGAATATTATTTGCGGGTCCAGCCATGGAGAAGAGTTTAGACACTAGGATAAAATAAGGAACACATACATTATAAAGAAATCACATTAGGATTCTCTTTTTAAGATGTTCCTTAAAACACTAGTGCTTAGGAAATCTATTGGAGGCAGAAGCAGTCAAGGGTAGCCTAGGGTTAGGGTTAGGCTTAGGGTTAGGGTTAGGGTACGGCTTAGGGTAGGGGTTCGGGGAGGTGCTCGGGTACGGCGTAGGGTATGGGTTAGGGTTAGGGTTAGGGTTCGTGTTAGGGTTAGGGCTCGGTTTAGGGTACGGGTTAGGATTAGGGTACGTTTTAGGGTTAGGGTAGGGGTTAGGGTTAGGGTACGCGTTAGGGTTAGGGTAGTTATTAAACCTATCCCACTCTCTAGATACCCCTTAGCACGTAAAGGAATATTATTTGGGGGTCCAGCCACGGAGAAGAGTTTAGACACTAGGATAAGATAAGGAACACACCCATTATAAAGAAATCACATTAGGATTCTCTTTTTAAGCTGTTCCTTCAAACACTAGTGCTTAGGAAATCTATTGGAGGCAGAAGCAGTCAAGGGTAGCCTAGGGTTAGGGTTAGGCTTAGGGTTAGGGTTAGGGTACGGCTTAGGGTACGGTTCGGGGAGGGGTTCGGGTACGGCGTAGGGTATGGGTTAGGGTTAGGGTTAGGGCTCGGTTTAGGGTACGGGTTAGGATTAGGATACGTGTTAGGGTTAGGGTACGGTTTAGGGTTAGGGTACGCGTTAGGGTTAGGGTAGTTATTAAACCTATCCCACTCTCTAGATACCCCTTAGCACGTAAAGGAATATTATTTGGGAGTCCAGCCATGGAGAAGAGTTTAGACACTAGGATAAGATAAGGAACACACCCATTATAAAGAAATCACATTAGGATTCTCTTTTTAAGCTGTTCCTTCAAACACTAGTGCTTAGGAAATCTATTGGAGGCAGAAGCAGTCAAGGGTAGCCTAGGGTTAGTGTTAGGCTTAGGGTTAGGGTTAGGGTACGGATTAGGGTACGGTTCGGGGAGGGGTTCGGGTACGGCGTAGGGTATGGGTTAGGGTTAGGGTTAGTGTTAGGGTTAGGGCTCGGTTTAGGGTACGGGTTAGGATTAGGGTACGTGTTAGGGTTAGGGTAGGTGTTAGGGTTAGGGTACGCATTAGGGTTAGGGTAGTTATTAAACCTATCCCACTCTCTAGATACCCCTTAGCACGTAAAGGAATATTATTTGGGGGTCCAGCCATGGAGAAGAGTTTAGACACTAGGATAAGATAAGGAACACACCCATTATAAAGAAATCACATTAGGATTCTCTTTTTAAGCTGTTCCTTCAAACACTAGTGCTTAGGAAATCTATTGGAGGCAGAAGCAGTCAAGGGTAGCCTAGGGTTAGGGTTAGGCTTAGGGTACGGCTTAGGGTACGGGTTCGGGGAGGGGTTCGGGTACGGCGTAGGGTATGGGTTAGGGTTAGGGTTAGTGTTAGGGTTAGGGCTCGGTTTAGGGTACGGGTTAGGATTAGGGTACGTGTTAGGGTTAGGGTAGGGGTTAGGGTTAGGGTACGCGTTAGGGTTAGGGTAGTTATTAAACCTATCCCACTCTCTAGATACCCCTTAGCACGTAAAGGAATATTATTTGCGGGTCCAGCCATGGAGAAGAGTTTAGACACTAGGATAAAATGAGGAACACATACATTATAAAGAAATCACATTAGGATTCTCTTTTTAAGATGTTCCTTAAAACACTAGTGCTTAGGAAATCTATTGGAGGCAGAAGCAGTCAAGGGTAGCCTAGGGTTAGGGTTACGCTTAGGGTTAGGGTTAGGGTACGGCTTAGGGTACGGTTTCGGGGAGGGGTTCGGGTACGGCGTAGGGTATGGGTTAGGGTTAGGGTTAGGGCTCGGTTTAGGGTACGGGTTAGGATTAGGATACGTGTTAGGGTTAGGGTACGGTTTAGGGTTAGGGTACGCGTTAGGGTTAGGGTAGTTATTAAACCTATCCCACTCTCTAGATACCCCTTAGCACGTAAAGGAATATTATTTGGGGGTCCAGCCATGGAGAAGAGTTTAGACACTAGGATAAGATAAGGAACACACCCATTATAAAGAAATCACATTAGGATTCTCTTTTTAAGCTGTTCCTTCAAACACTAGTGCTTAGGAAATCTATTGGAGGCAGAAGCAGTCAAGGGTAGCCTAGGGTTAGGGTTAGGCTTAGGGTTAGGCATAGGGTACGGCTTAGGGTACGGGTTCGGGGAGGGGTTCGGGTACGGCGTAGGGTATGGGTTAGGGTTAGGGTTAGGGTTAGTGTTAGGGTTAGGGCTCGGTTTAGGGTACGGGTTAGGATTAGGGTACGTGTTAGGGTTAGGGTAGGTGTTAGGGTTAGGGTACGCGTTAGGGTTAGGGTAGTTATTAAACCTATCCCACTCTCTAGATACCCCTTAGCACGTAAAGGAATATTATTTGGGGGTCCAGCCATGGAGAAGCGTTTAGACACTAGGATAAGATAAGGAACACACCCATTATAAAGAAATCACATTAGGATTCTCTTTTTAAGCTGTTCCTTCAAACACTAGTGCTTAGGAAATCTATTGGAGGCAGAAGCAGTCAAGGGTAGCCTAGGGTTAGGGTTAGGCTTAGGGTTAGGCTTAGGGTACGGCTTAGGGTACGGGTTCGGGGAGGGGTTCGGGTACGGCGTAGGGTATGGGTTAGGGTTAGGGTTAGGGTTAGTGTTAGGGTTAGGGCTCGGTTTAGAGTACGGGTTAGGATTAGGGTACGTTTTAGGGTTAGGGTAGGGGTTAGGGTTAGGGTACGCGTTAGGGTTAGGGTAGTTATTAAACCTATCCCACTCTCTAGATACCCCTTAGCACGTAAAGGAATATTATTTGGGAGTCCAGCCATGGAGAAGAGTTTAGACACTAGGATAAGATAAGGAACACACCCATTATAAAGAAATCACATTAGGATTCTCTTTTTAAGCTGTTCCTTCAAACACTAGTGCTTAGGAAATCTATTGGAGGCAGAAGCAGTCAAGGGTAGCCTAGGGTTAGGGTTAGGCTTAGGGTTAGGGTTAGGGTACGGCTTAGGGTACGGTTCGGGGAGGGGTTCGGGTACGGCGTAGGGTATGGGTTAGGGTTAGGGTTAGGGTTAGTGTTAGGGTTAGGGCTCGGTTTAGGGTACGGGTTAGGATTAGGGTACGTGTTAGGGTTAGGGTAGGGGTTAGGGTTAGGGTACGCGTTAGGGTTAGGGTAGTTATTAAACCTATCCCACTCTCTAGATACCCCTTAGCACGTAAAGGAATATTATTTGGGGGTCCAGCCATGGAGAAGAGTTTAGACACTAGGATAAGATAAGGAACACACCCATTATAAAGAAATCACATTAGGATTCTCTTTTTAAGCTGTTCCTTCAAACACTAGTGCTTAGGAAATCTATTGGAGGCAGAAGCAGTCAAGGGTAGCCTAGGGTTAGGGTTAGGCTTAGGGTACGGCTTAGGGTACGGGTTCGGGGAGGGGTTCGGGTACAGCGTAGGGTATGGGTTAGGGTTAGGGTTAGTGTTAGGGTTAGGGCTCGGTTTAGGGTACGGGTTAGGATTAGGGTACGTGTTAGGGTTAGGGTAGGGGTTAGGGTTAGGTTACGCGTTAGGGTTAGGGTAGTTATTAAACCTATCCCACTCTCTAGATACCCCTTAGCACGTAAAGGAATATTATTTGCGGGTCCAGCCATGGAGAAGAGTTTAGACACTAGGATAAAATAAGGAACACATACATTATAAAGAAATCACATTAGGATTCTCTTTTTAAGATGTTCCTTAAAACACTAGTGCTTAGGAAATCTATTGGAGGCAGAAGCAGTCAAGGGTAGCCTAGGGTTAGGGTTACGCTTAGGGTTAGGGTTAGGGTACGGCTTAGGGTACGGTTTCGGGGAGGGGTTCGGGTACGGCGTAGGGTATGGGTTAGGGTTAGGGTTAGGGCTCGGTTTAGGGTACGGGTTAGGATTAGGATACGTGTTAGGGTTAGGGTACGGTTTAGGGTTAGGGTACGCGTTAGGGTTAGGGTAGTTATTAAACCTATCCCACTCTCTAGATACCCCTTAGCACGTAAAGGAATATTATTTGGGGGTCCAGCCATGGAGAAGAGTTTAGACACTAGGATAAGATAAGGAACACACCCATTATAAAGAAATCACATTAGGATTCTCTTTTTAAGCTGTTCCTTCAAACACTAGTGCTTAGGAAATCTATTGGAGGCAGAAGCAGTCAAGGGTAGCCTAGGGTTAGGGTTAGGCTTAGGGTTAGGCATAGGGTACGGCTTAGGGTACGGGTTCGGGGAGGGGTTCGGGTACGGCGTAGGGTATGGGTTAGGGTTAGGGTTAGGGTTAGTGTTAGGGTTAGGGCTCGGTTTAGGGTACGGGTTAGGATTAGGGTACGTGTTAGGGTTAGGGTAGGTGTTAGGGTTAGGGTACGCGTTAGGGTTAGGGTAGTTATTAAAACTATCCCACTCTCTAGATACCCCTTAGCACGTAAAGGAATATTATTTGGGGGTCCAGCCATGGAGAAGAGTTTAGACACTAGGATAAGATAAGGAACACACCCATTATAAAGAAATCACATTAGGATTCTCTTTTTAAGCTGTTCCTTCAAACACTAGTGCTTAGGAAATCTATTGGAGGCAGAAGCAGTCAAGGGTAGCCTAGGGTTAGGGTTAGGCTTAGGGTACGGCTTAGGGTACGGGTTCGGGGAGGGGTTCGGGTACGGCGTAGGGTATGGGTTAGGGTTAGGGTTAGTGTTAGGGTTAGGGCTCGGTTTAGGGTACGGGTTAGGATTAGGGTACGTGTTAGGGTTAGGGTAGGGGTTAGGGTTAGGGTACGCGTTAGGGTTAGGGTAGTTATTAAACCTATCCCACTCTCTAGATACCCCTTAGCACGTAAAGGAATATTATTTGGGGGTCCAGCCATGGAGAAGAGTTTAGACACTAGGATAAGATAAAGAACACACCCATTATAAAGAAATCACATTAGGATTCTCTTTTTAAGCTGTTCCTTCAAACACTAGTGCTTAGGAAATCTATTGGAGGCAGAAGCAGTCAAGGGTAGCCTAGGGTTAGGGTTAGGCTTAGGGTTAGGGTTAGGGTACGGCTTAGGGTACGGTTCGGGGAGGGGTTCGGGTACGGCGTAGGGTATGGGTTAGGGTTAGGGTTAGGGTTAGTGTTAGGGTTAGGGCTCGGTTTAGGGTACGGGTTAGGATTAGGGTACGTGTTAGGGTTAGGGAAGGGGTTAGGGTTAGGGTACGCGTTAGGGTTAGGGTAGTTATTAAACCTATCCCACTCTCTAGATACCCCTTAGCACGTAAAGGAATATTATTCGGGGGTCCAGCCATGGAGAAGAGTTTAGACACTAGGATAAGATAAGGAACACACCCATTATAAAGAAATCACATTAGGATTCTCTTTTTAAGCTGTTCCTTCAAACACTAGTGCTTAGGAAATCTATTGGAGGCAGAAGCAGTCAAGGGTAGCCTAGGGTTAGGGTTAGGCTTAGGGTTAGGGTTAGGGCTCGGTTTAGGGTACGGGTTAGGATTAGGGTACGTGTTAGGGTTAGGGTAGGGGTTATGGTTAGGGTACGCGTTAGGGTTAGGGTAGTTATTAAACCTATCCCACTCTCTAGATACCCCTTAGCACGTAAAGGAATATTATTTGCGGGTCCAGCCATGGAGAAGAGTTTAGACACTAGGATAAAATAAGGAACACATACATTATAAAGAAATCACATTAGGATTCTCTTTTTAAGATGTTCCTTAAAACACTAGTGCTTAGGAAATCTATTGGAGGCAGAAGCAGTCAAGGGTAGCCTAGGGTTAGGGTTAGGCTTAGGGTTAGGGTTAGGGTACGGCTTAGGGTAGGGGTTCGGGGAGGTGCTCGGGTACGGCGTAGGGTATGGGTTAGGGTTAGGGTTAGGGTTCGTGTTAGGGTTAGGGCTCGGTTTAGGGTACGGGTTAGGATTAGGGTACGTTTTAGGGTTAGGGTAGGGGTTAGGGTTAGGGTACGCGTTAGGGTTAGGGTAGTTATTAAACCTATCCCACTCTCTAGATACCCCTTAGCACGTAAAGGAATATTATTTGGGGGTCCAGCCACGGAGAAGAGTTTAGACACTAGGATAAGATAAGGAACACACCCATTATAAAGAAATCACATTAGGATTCTCTTTTTAAGCTGTTCCTTCAAACACTAGTGCTTAGGAAATCTATTGGAGGCAGAAGCAGTCAAGGGTAGCCTAGGGTTAGGGTTAGGCTTAGGGTTAGGGTTAGGGTACGGCTTAGGGTACGGTTCGGGGAGGGGTTCGGGTACGGCGTAGGGTATGGGTTAGGGTTAGGGTTAGGGTTAGTGTTAGGGTTAGGGCTCGGTTTAGGGTACGGGTTAGGATTAGGGTACGTGTTAGGGTTAGGGTAGGGGTTAGGGTTAGGGTACGCGTTAGGGTTAGGGTAGTTATTAAACCTATCCCACTCTCTAGATACCCCTTAGCACGTAAAGGAATATTATTTGGGGTCCAGCCATGGAGAAGAGTTTAGACACTAGGATAAAATAAGGAACACACCCATTATAAAGAAATCACATTAGGATTCTCTTTTTAAGCTGTTCCTTCAAACACTAGTGCTTAGGAAATCTATTGGAGGCAGAAGCAGTCAAGGGTAGCCTAGGGTTAGTGTTAGGGTTAGGGCTCGGTTTAGGGTACGGGTTAGGATTAGGGTACGTGTTAGGGTTAGGGTAGGGGTTAGGGTTAGGGTACGCATTAGGGTTAGGGTAGTTATTAAACCTATCCCACTCTCTAGATACCCCTTAGCACGTAAAGGAATATTATTTGGGGGTCCAGCCATGGAGAAGTGTTTAGACACTAGGATAAGATAAAGAACACACCCATTATAAAGAAATCACATTAGGATTCTCTTTTTAAGCTGTTCCTTCAAACACTAGTGCTTAGGAAATCTATTGGAGGCAGAAGCAGTCAAGGGTAGCCTAGGGTTAGGGTTAGGCTTAGGGTTAGGCATAGGGTACGGCTTAGGGTACGGGTTCGGGGAGGGGTTCGGGTACGGCGTAGGGTATGGGTTAGGGTTAGGGTTAGGGTTAGTGTTAGGGTTAGGGCTCGGTTTAGGGTACGGGTTAGGATTAGGGTACGTGTTAGGGTTAGGGTAGGTGTTAGGGTTAGGGTACGCGTTAGGGTTAGGGTAGTTATTAAACCTATCCCACTCTCTAGATACCCCTTAGCACGTAAAGGAATATTATTTGGGGGTCCAGCCATGGAGAAGAGTTTAGACACTAGGATAAGATAAGGAACACACCCATTATAAAGAAATCACATTAGGATTCTCTTTTTAAGCTGTTCCTTCAAACACTAGTGCTTAGGAAATCTATTGGAGGCAGAAGCAGTCAAGGGTAGCCTAGGGTTAGGGTTAGGCTTAGGGTTAGGCTTAGGGTACGGGTTCGGGGAGGGGTTCGGGTACGGCGTAGGGTATGGGTTAGGGTTAGGGTTAGGGTTAGTGTTAGGGTTAGGGCTCGGTTTAGAGTACGGGTTAGGATTAGGGTACGTTTTAGGGTTAGGGTAGGGGTTAGGGTTAGGGTACGCGTTAGGGTTAGGGTAGTTATTAAACCTATCCCACTCTCTAGATACCCCTTAGCACGTAAAGGAATATTATTTGGGAGTCCAGCCATGGAGAAGAGTTTAGACACTAGGATAAGATAAGGAACACACCCATTATAAAGAAATCACATTAGGATTCTCTTTTTAAGCTGTTCCTTCAAACACTAGTGCTTAGGAAATCTATTGGAGGCAGAAGCAGTCAAGGGTAGCCTAGGGTTAGGGTTAGGCTTAGGGTTAGGGTTAGGGTACGGCTTAGGGTACGGTTCGGGGAGGGGTTCGGGTACGGCGTAGGGTATGGGTTAGGGTTAGGGTTAGGGTTAGTGTTAGGGTTAGGGCTCGGTTTAGGGTACGGGTTAGGATTAGGGTACGTGTTAGGGTTAGGGTAGGGGTTAGGGTTAGGGTACGCGTTAGGGTTAGGGTAGTTATTAAACCTATCCCACTCTCTAGATACCCCTTAGCACGTAAAGGAATATTATTTGGGGGTCCAGCCATGGAGAAGAGTTTAGACACTAGGATAAGATAAGGAACACACCCATTATAAAGAAATCACATTAGGATTCTCTTTTTAAGCTGTTCCTTCAAACATTAGTGCTTAGGAAATCTATTGGAGGCAGAAGCAGTCAAGGGTAGCCTAGGGTTAGGGTTAGGCTTAGGGTTAGGCATAGGGTACGGCTTAGGGTACGGGTTCGGGGAGGGGTTCGGGTACGGCGTAGGGTATGGGTTAGGGTTAGGGTTAGGGTTAGTGTTAGGGTTAGGGCTCGGTTTAGGGTACGGTTTAGGATTAGGGTACGTGTTAGGGTTAGGGTAGGTGTTAGGGTTAGGGTACGCGTTAGGGTTAGGGTAGTTATTAAACCTATCCCACTCTCTAGATACCCCTTAGCACGTAAAGGAATATTATTTGGGGGTCCAGCCATGGAGAAGAGTTTAGACACTAGGATAAGATAAGGAACACACCCATTATAAAGAAATCACATTAGGATTCTCTTTTTAAGCTGTTCCTTCAAACACTAGTGCTTAGGAAATCTATTGGAGGCAGAAGCAGTCAAGGGTAGCCTAGGGTTAGGGTTAGGCTTAGGGTACGGCTTAGGGTACGGCTTAGGGTACGGGTTCGGGGAGGGGTTCGGGTACGGCGTAGGGTATGGGTTAGGGTTAGGGTTAGGGTTAGTGTTAGGGTTAGGGCTCGGTTTAGAGTACGGGTTAGGATTAGGGTACGTTTTAGGGTTAGGGTAGGGGTTAGGGTTAGGGTACGCGTTAGGGTTAGGGTAGTTATTAAACCTATCCCACTCTCTAGATACCCCTTAGCACGTAAAGGAATATTATTTGGGAGTCCAGCCATGGAGAAGAGTTTAGACACTAGGATAAGATAAGGAACACACCCATTATAAAGAAATCACATTAGGATTCTCTTTTTAAGCTGTTCCTTCAAACACTAGTGCTTAGGAAATCTATTGGAGGCAGAAGCAGTCAAGGGTAGCCTAGGGTTAGGGTTAGGCTTAGGGTTAGGGTTAGGGTACGGCTTAGGGTACGGTTCGGGGAGGGGTTCGGGTACGGCGTAGGGTATGGGTTAGGGTTAGGGTTAGGGTTAGTGTTAGGGTTAGGGCTCGGTTTAGGGTACGGGTTAGGATTAGGGTACGTGTTAGGGTTAGGGTAGGGGTTAGGGTTAGGGTACGCGTTAGGGTTAGGGTAGTTATTAAACCTATCCCACTCTCTAGATACCCCTTAGCACGTAAAGGAATATTATTTGGGGGTCCAGCCATGGAGAAGAGTTTAGACACTAGGATAAGATAAGGAACACACCCATTATAAAGAAATCACATTAGGATTCTCTTTTTAAGCTGTTCCTTCAAACACTAGTGCTTAGGAAATCTATTGGAGGCAGAAGCAGTCAAGGGTAGCCTAGGGTTAGGGTTAGGCTTAGGGTACGGCTTAGGGTACGGGTTCGGGGAGGGGTTCGGGTACGGCGTAGGGTATGTGTTAGGGTTAGGGTTAGTGTTAGGGTTAGGGCTCGGTTTAGGGTACGGGTTAGGATTAGGGTACGTGTTAGGGTTAGGGTAGGGGTTAGGGTTAGGGTACGCGTTAGGGTTAGGGTAGTTATTAAACCTATCCCACTCTCTAGATACCCCTTAGCACGTAAAGGAATATTATTTGCGGGTCCAGCCATGGAGAAGAGTTTAGACACTAGGATAAAATAAGGAACACATACATTATAAAGAAATCACATTAGGATTCTCTTTTTAAGATGTTCCTTAAAACACTAGTGCTTAGGAAATCTATTGGAGGCAGAAGCAGTCAAGGGTAGCCTAGGGTTAGGGTTAGGCTTAGGGTTAGGGTTAGGGTACGGCTTAGGGTACGGGTTCGGGGAGGGGTTCGGGTACGGCGTAGGGTATGGGTTAGGGTTAGGGTTAGTGTTAGGGTTAGGGCTCGGTTTAGGGTACGGGTTAGGATTAGGGTACGTGTTAGGGTTAGGGTAGGGGTTAGGGTTAGGGTACGCGTTAGGGTTAGGGTAGTTATTAAACCTATCCCACTCTCTAGATACCCCTTCGCACGTAAAGGAATATTATTTGCGGGTCCAGCCATGGAGAAGAGTTTAGACACTAGGATAAAATAAGGAACACATACATTATAAAGAAATCACATTAGGATTCTCTTTTTAAGATGTTCCTTAAAACACTAGTGCTTAGGAAATCTATTGGAGGCAGAAGCAGTCAAGGGTAGCCTAGGGTTAGGGTTAGGCTTAGGGTTAGGGTTAGGGTACGGCTTAGGGTACGGGTTCGGGGAGGGGTTCGGGTACGGCGTAGGGTATGTGTTAGGGTTAGGGTTAGTGTTAGGGTTAGGGCTCGGTTTAGGGTACGGGTTAGGATTAGGGTACGTGTTAGGGTTAGGGTAGGGGTTAGGGTTAGGGTACGCGTTAGGGTTTGGGTAGTTATTAAACCTATCCCACTCTCTAGATACCCCTTCGCACGTAAAGGAATATTATTTGCGGGTCCAGCCATGGAGAAGAGTTTAGACACTAGGATAAAATAAGGAACACATACATTATAAAGAAATCACATTAGGATTCTCTTTTTAAGATGTTCCTTAAAACACTAGTGCTTAGGAAATCGATTGGAGGCAGAAGCAGTCAAGGGTAGCCTAGGGTTAGGGTTAGGCTTAGGGTTAGGGTTAGTGTACGGCTTAGGGTAGGGGTTCGGGGAGGTGTTCGAGTACGGCGTAGGGTATGGGTTAGGGTTAGGGTTAGGGTTCGTGTTAGGGTTAGGGCTCGGTTTAGGGTACGGGTTAGGATTAGGGTACGTGTTAGGGTTAGGGTAGGGGTTAGGGTTAGGGTACGCGTTAGGGTTAGGGTAGTTATTAAACCTATCCCACTCTCTAGATACCCCTTAGCACGTAAAGGAATATTATTTGCGGGTCCAGCCATGGAGAAGAGTTTAGACACTAGGATAAAATAAGGAACACATACATTATAAAGAAATCACATTAGGATTCTCTTTTTAAGATGTTCCTTAAAACACTAGTGCTTAGGAAATCTATTGGAGGCAGAAGCAGTCAAGGGTAGCCTAGGGTTAGGGTTAGGCTTAGGGTTAGGGTTAGGGTACGGCTTAGGGTAGGGGTTCGGGGAGGTGCTCGGGTACGGCGTAGGGTATGGGTTAGGGTTAGGGTTAGGGTTCGTGTTAGGGTTAGGGCTCGGTTTAGGGTACGGGTTAGGATTAGGGTACGTTTTAGGGTTAGGGTAGGGGTTAGGGTTAGGGTACGCGTTAGGGTTAGGGTAGTTATTAAACCTATCCCACTCTCTAGATACCCCTTAGCACGTAAAGGAATATTATTTGGGGGTCCAGCCATGGAGAAGAGTTTAGACACTAGGATAAGATAAGGAACACACCCATTATAAAGAAATCACATTAGGATTCTCTTTTTAAGCTGTTCCTTCAAACACTAGTGCTTAGGAAATCTATTGGAGGCAGAAGCAGTCAAGGGTAGCCTAGGGTTAGGGTTAGGCTTAGGGTACGGCTTAGGGTACGGGTTCGGGGAGGGGTTCGGGTACGGCGTAGTGTATGGGTTAGGGTTAGGGTTAGTGTTAGGGTTAGGGTTAGGGCTCGGTTTAGGGTACGGGTTAGGATTAGGGTACGTGTTAGGGTTAGGGTAGGTGTTAGGGTTAGGGTACGCGTTAGGGTTAGGGTAGTTATTAAACCTATCCCACTCTCTAGATACCCCTTAGCACGTAAAGGAATATTATTTGGGGGTCCAGCCATGGAGAAGAGTTTAGACACTAGGATAAGATAAGGAACACACCCATTATAAAGAAATCACATTAGGATTCTCTTTTTAAGCTGTTCCTTCAAACACTAGTGCTTAGGAAATCTATTGGAGGCAGAAGCAGTCAAGGGTAGCCTAGGGTTAGGGTTAGGCTTAGGGTTAGGCTTAGGGTACGGCTTAGGGTACGGGTTCGGGGAGGGGTTCGGGTACGGCGTAGGGTATGGGTTAGGGTTAGGGTTAGTGTTAGGGTTAGGGCTCGGTTTAGGGTACGGGTTAGGATTAGGGTACGTGTTAGGGTTAGGGTAGGGGTTAGGGTTAGGGTACGCGTTAGGGTTAGGGTAGTTATTAAACCTATCCCACTCTCTAGATACCCCTTAGCACGTAAAGGAATATTATTTGCGGGTCCAGCCATGGAGAAGAGTTTAGACACTAGGATAAAATAAGGAACACATACATTATAAAGAAATCACATTAGGATACTCTTTTTAAGATGTTCCTTAAAACACTAGTGCTTAGGAAATCTATTGGAGGCAGAAGCAGTCAAGGGTAGCCTAGGGTTAGGGTTAGGCTTAGGGTTAGGGTTAGGGTACGGCTTTGGGTAGGGGTTCGGGGAGGTGCTCGGGTACGGCGTAGGGTATGGGTTAGGGTTAGGGTTAGTGTTCGTGTTAGGGTTAGGGCTCGGTTTAGGGTACGGGTTAGGATTAGGGTACGTGTTAGGGTTAGGGTAGGGGTTAGGGTTAGGGTACGCGTTAGGGTTAGGGTAGTTATTAAACCTATCCCACTCTCTAGATACCCCTTAGCACGTCAAGGAATATTATTTGGGGGTCCAGCCATGGAGAAGAGTTTAGACACTAGGATAAGATAAGGAACACACCCATTATAAAGAAATCACATTAGGATTCTCTTTTTAAGCTGTTCCTTCAAACACTAGTGCTTAGGAAATCTATTGGAGGCAGAAGCAGTCAAGGGTAGCCTAGGGTTAGGGTTAGGCTTAGGGTTAGGGTTAGGGTACGGCTTAGGGTACGGTTTCGGGGAGGGGTTCGGGTACGGCGTAGGGTATGGGTTAGGGTTAGGGTTAGGGCTCGGTTTAGGGTACGGGTTAGGATTAGGATACGTGTTAGGGTTAGGGTACGGTTTAGGGTTAGGGTACGCGTTAGGGTTAGGGTAGTTATTAAACCTATCCCACTCTCTAGATACCCCTTAGCACGTAAAGGAATATTATTTGGGGGTCCAGCCATGGAGAAGAGTTTAGACACTAGGATAAGATAAGGAACACACCCATTATAAAGAAATCACATTAGGATTCTCTTTTTAAGCTGTTCCTTCAAACACTAGTGCTTAGGAAATCTATTGGAGGCAGAAGCAGTCAAGGGTAGCCTAGGGTTAGGGTTAGGCTTAGGGTTAGGCATAGGGTACGGCTTAGGGTACGGGTTCGGGGAGGGGTTCGGGTATGGCGTAGGGTATGGGTTAGGGTTAGGGTTAGGGTTAGTGTTAGGGTTAGGGCTCGGTTTAGGGTACGGGTTAGGATTAGGGTACGTGTTAGGGTTAGGGTAGGTGTTAGGGTTAGGGTACGCGTTAGGGTTAGGGTAGTTATTAAACCTATCCCACTCTCTAGATACCCCTTAGCACGTAAAGGAATATTATTTGGGGGTCCAGCCATGGAGAAGAGTTTAGACACTAGGATAAGATAAGGAACACACCCATTATAAAGAAATCACATTAGGATTCTCTTTTTAAGCTGTTCCTTCAAACACTAGTGCTTAGGAAATCTATTGGAGGCAGAAGCAGTCAAGGGTAGCCTAGGGTTAGGGTTAGGCTTAGGGTTAGGCTTAGGGTACGGCTTAGGGTACGGGTTCGGGGAGGGGTTCGGGTACGGCGTAGGGTATGGGTTAGGGTTAGGGTTAGGGTTAGTGTTAGGGTTAGGGCTCGGTTTAGAGTACGGGTTAGGATTAGGGTACGTTTTAGGGTTAGGGTAGGGGTTAGGGTTAGGGTACGCGTTAGGGTTAGGGTAGTTATTAAACCTATCCCACTCTCTAGATACCCCTTAGCACGTAAAGGAATATTATTTGGGAGTCCAGCCATGGAGAAGAGTTTAGACACTAGGATAAGATAAGGAACACACCCATTATAAAGAAATCACATTAGGATTCTCTTTTTAAGCTGTTCCTTCAAACACTAGTGCTTAGGAAATCTATTGGAGGCAGAAGCAGTCAAGGGTAGCCTAGGGTTAGGGTTAGGCTTAGGGTTAGGTTTAGGGTACGGCTTAGGGTACGGTTCGGGGAGGGGTTCGGGTACGGCGTAGGGTATGGGTTAGGGTTAGGGTTAGGGTTAGTGTTAGGGTTAGGGCTCGGTTTAGGGTACGGGTTAGGATTAGGGTACGTGTTAGGGTTAGGGTAGGGGTTAGGGTTAGGGTACGCGTTAGGGTTAGGGTAGTTATTAAACCTATCCCACTCTCTAGATACCCCTTAGCACGTAAAGGAATATTATTTGGGGGTCCAGCCATGGAGAAGAGTTTAGACACTAGGATAAGATAAGGAACACACCCATTATAAAGAAATCACATTAGGATTCTCTTTTTAAGCTGTTCCTTCAAACACTAGTGCTTAGGAAATCTATTGGAGGCAGAAGCAGTCAAGGGTAGCCTAGGGTTAGGGTTAGGCTTAGGGTACGGCTTAGGGTACGGGTTCGGGGAGGGGTTCGGGTACGGCGTAGGGTATGGGTTAGGGTTAGGGTTAGTGTTAGGGTTAGGGCTCGGTTTAGGGTACGGGTTAGGATTAGGGTACGTGTTAGGGTTAGGGTAGGGGTTAGGGTTAGGGTACGCGTTAGGGTTAGGGTAGTTATTAAACCTATCCCACTCTCTAGATACCCCTTAGCACGTAAAGGAATATTATTTGCGGGTCCAGCCATGGAGAAGAGTTTAGACACTAGGATAAAATAAGGAACACATACATTATAAAGAAATCACATTAGGATTCTCTTTTTAAGATGTTCCTTAAAACACTAGTGCTTAGGAAATCTATTGGAGGCAGAAGCAGTCAAGGGTAGCCTAGGGTTAGGGTTAGGCTTAGGGTTAGGGTTAGGGTACGGCTTAGGGTACGGGTTCGGGGAGGGGTTCGGGTACGGCGTAGGGTATGGGTTAGGGTTAGGGTTAGTGTTAGGGTTAGGGCTCGGTTTAGGGTACGGGTTAGGATTAGGGTACGTGTTAGGGTTAGGGTAGGGGTTAGGGTTAGGGTACGCGTTAGGGTTAGGGTAGTTATTAAACCTATCCCACTCTCTAGATACCCCTTGGCACGTAAAGGAATATTATTTGCGGGTCCAGCCATGGAGAAGAGTTTAGACACTAGGATAAAATAAGGAACACATACATTATAAAGAAATCACATTAGGATTCTCTTTTTAAGATGTTCCTTAAAACACTAGTGCTTAGGAAATCTATTGGAGGCAGAAGCAGTCAAGGGTAGCCTAGGGTTAGGGTTAGGCTTAGGGTTAGGTTTAGGGTACGGCTTAGGGTAGGGGTTCGGGGAGGTGCTCGGGTACGGCGTAGGGTATGGGTTAGGGTTAGGGTTAGGGTTCGTGTTAGGGTTAGGGCTCGGTTTAGGGTACGGGTTAGGATTAGGGTACGTTTTAGGGTTAGGGTACGGCTTAGGGTACGGTTTCGGGGAGGGGTTCGGGTACGGCGTAGGGTATGGGTTAGGGTTAGGGTTAGGGCTCGGTTTAGGGTACGGGTTAGGATTAGGATACGTGTTAGGGTTAGGGTACGGTTTAGGGTTAGGGTACGCGTTAGGGTTAGGGTAGTTATTAAACCTATCCCACTCTCTAGATACCCCTTAGCACGTAAAGGAATATTATTTGGGGGTCCAGCCATGGAGAAGAGTTTAGACACTAGGATAAGATAAGGAACACACCCATTATAAAGAAATCACATTAGGATTCTCTTTTTAAGCTGTTCCTTCAAACACTAGTGCTTAGGAAATCTATTGGAGGCAGAAGCAGTCAAGGGTAGCCTAGGGTTAGGGTTAGGCTTAGGGTTAGGGTTAGGGTACGGCTTAGGGTACGGTTCGGGGAGGGGTTCGGGTACGGCGTAGGGTATGGGTTAGGGTTAGGGTTAGGGTTAGGGTTAGGGTTAGGGCTCGGTTTAGGGTACGGGTTAGGATTAGGGTACGTGTTAGGGTTAGGGTAGGGGTTAGGGTTAGGGTACGCGTTAGGGTTAGGGTAGTTATTAAACCTATCCCACTCTCTAGATACCCCTTAGCACGTAAAGGAATATTATTTGGGGGTCCAGCCATGGAGAAGAGTTTAGACACTAGGATAAGATAAGGAACACACCCATTATAAAGAAATCACATTAGGATTCTCTTTTTAAGCTGTTCCTTCAAACACTAGTGCTTAGGAAATCTATTGGAGGCAGAAGCAGTCAAGGGTAGCCTAGGGTTAGGGTTAGGCTTAGGGTACGGCTTAGGGTACGGGTTCGGGGAGGGGTTCGGGTACGGCGTAGGGTATGGGTTAGGGTTAGGGTTAGTGTTAGGGTTAGGGTTAGGGCTCGGTTTAGGGTACGGGTTAGGATTAGGGTACGTGTTAGGGTTAGGGTAGGTGTTAGGGTTAGGGTACGCGTTAGGGTTAGGGTAGTTATTAAACCTATCCCACTCTCTAGATACCCCTTAGCACGTAAAGGAATATTATTTGGGGGTCCAGCCACGGAGAAGAGTTTAGACACTAGGATAAGATAAGGAACACACCCATTATAAAGAAATCACATTAGGATTCTCTTTTTAAGCTGTTCCTTCAAACACTAGTGCTTAGGAAATCTATTGGAGGCAGAAGCAGTCAAGGGTAGCCTAGGGTTAGGGTTAGGCTTAGGGTTAGGCTTAGGGTACGGCTTAGGGTACGGGTTCGGGGAGGGGTTCGGGTACGGCGTAGGGTATGGGTTAGGGTTAGGGTTAGTGTTAGGG
Organism: Balaenoptera ricei; assembly: GCF_028023285.1. Lineage (NCBI taxonomy): Eukaryota > Metazoa > Chordata > Mammalia > Artiodactyla > Balaenopteridae > Balaenoptera > Balaenoptera ricei. Next base: position 304,255 of record NW_026777463.1, on the reverse strand, counting down.
TTAGGGCTCGGTTTAGGGTACGGGTTAGGATTAGGGTACGTGTTAGGGTTAGGGTAGGGGTTAGGGTTAGGGTACGCGTTAGGGTTAGGGTAGTTATTAAACCTATCCCACTCTCTAGATACCCCTTAGCACGTAAAGGAATATTATTTGCGGGTCCAGCCATGGAGAAGAGTTTAGACACTAGGATAAAATAAGGAACACATACATTATAAAGAAATCACATTAGGATTCTCTTTTTAAGATGTTCCTTAAAACACTAGTGCTTAGGAAATCTATTGGAGGCAGAAGCAGTCAAGGGTAGCCTAGGGTTAGGGTTAGGCTTAGGGTTAGGGTTAGGGTACGGCTTAGGGTAGGGGTTCGGGGAGGTGCTCGGGTACGGCGTAGGGTATGGGTTAGGGTTAGGGTTAGGGTTAGTGTTAGGGTTAGGGCTCGGTTTAGGGTACGGGTTAGGATTAGGGTACGTTTTAGGGTTAGGGTAGGGGTTAGGGTTAGGGTACGCGTTAGGGTTAGGGTAGTTATTAAACCTATCCCACTCTCTAGATACCCCTTAGCACGTAAAGGAATATTATTTGGGGGTCCAGCCACGGAGAAGAGTTTAGACACTAGGATAAGATAAGGAACACACCCATTATAAAGAAATCACATTAGGATTCTCTTTTTAAGCTGTTCCTTCAAACACTAGTGCTTAGGAAATCTATTGGAGGCAGAAGCAGTCAAGGGTAGCCTAGGGTTAGGGTTAGGCTTAGGGTTAGGGTTAGGGTACGGCTTAGGGTACGGTTCGGGGAGGGGTTCGGGTACGGCGTAGGGTATGGGTTAGGGTTAGGGTTAGGGTTAGTGTTAGGGTTAGGGCTCGGTTTAGGGTACGGGTTAGGATTAGGGTACGTGTTAGGGTTAGGGTAGGGGTTAGGGTTAGGGTACGCGTTAGGGTTAGGGTAGTTATTAAACCTATCCCACTCTCTAGATACCCCTTAGCACGTAAAGGAATATTATTTGGGGGTCCAGCCATGGAGAAGAGTTTAGACACTAGGATAAGATAAGGAACACACCCATTATAAAGAAATCACATTAGGATTCTCTTTTTAAGCTGTTCCTTCAAACACTAGTGCTTAGGAAATCTATTGGAGGCAGAAGAAGTCAAGGGTAGCCTAGGGTTAGGGTTAGGCTTAGGGTACGGCTTAGGGTACGGGTTCGGGGAGGGGTTCGGGTACGGCGTAGGGTATGGGTTAGGGTTAGGGTTAGTGTTAGGGTTAGGGCTCGGTTTAGGGTACGGGTTAGGATTAGGGTACGTGTTAGGGTTAGGGTAGGGGTTAGGGTTAGGGTACGCGTTAGGGTTAGGGTAGTTATTAAACCTATCCCACTCTCTAGATACCCCTTAGCACGTAAAGGAATATTATTTGCGGGTCCAGCCATGGAGAAGAGTTTAGACACTAGGATAAAATAAGGAACACATACATTATAAAGAAATCACATTAGGATTCTCTTTTTAAGATGTTCCTTAAAACACTAGTGCTTAGGAAATCTATTGGAGGCAGAAGCAGTCAAGGGTAGCCTAGGGTTAGGGTTAGGCTTAGGGTTAGGGTTAGGGTACGGCTTAGGGTAGGGGTTCGGGGAGGTGTTCGAGTACGGCGTAGGGTATGGGTTAGGGTTAGGGTTAGGGTTCGTGTTAGGGTTAGGGCTCGGTTTAGGGTACGGGTTAGGATTAGGGTACGTGTTAGGGTTAGGGTAGGTGTTAGGGTTAGGGTACGCGTTAGGGTTAGGGTAGTTATTAAACCTATCCCACTCTCTAGATACCCCTTAGCACGTAAAGGAATATTATTTGGGGGTCCAGCCATGGAGAAGAGTTTAGACACTAGGATAAGATAAGGAACACACCCATTATAAAGAAATCACATTAGGATTCTCTTTTTAAGCTGTTCCTTCAAACACTAGTGCTTAGGAAATCTATTGGAGGCAGAAGCAGTCAAGGGAAGCCTAGGGTTAGGGTTAGGCTTAGGGTTAGGCTTAGGGTACGGCTTAGGGTACGGGTTCGGGGAGGGGTTCGGGTACGGCGTAGGGTATGGGTTAGGGTTAGGGTTAGTGTTAGGGTTAGGGCTCGGTTTAGGGTACGGGTTAGGATTAGGGTACGTGTTAGGGTTAGGGTAGGGGTTAGGGTTAGGGTACGTGTTAGGGTTAGGGTAGTTATTAAACCTATCCCACTCTCTAGATACCCCTTAGCACGTAAAGGAATATTATTTGCGGGTCCAGCCATGGAGAAGAGTTTAGACACTAGGATAAAATAAGGAACACATACATTATAAAGAAATCACATTAGGATTCTCTTTTTAAGATGTTCCTTAAAACACTAGTGCTTAGGAAATCTATTGGAGGCAGAAGCAGTCAAGGGTAGCCTAGGGTTAGGGTTAGGCTTAGGGTTAGGGTTAGGGTACGGCTTAGGGTAGGGGTTCGGGGAGGTGCTCGGGTACGGCGTAGGGTATGGGTTAGGGTTAGGGTTAGGGTTCGTGTTAGGGTTAGGGCTCGGTTTAGGGTACGGGTTAGGATTAGGGTACGTTTTAGGGTTAGGGTAGGGGTTAGGGTTAGGGTACGCGTTAGGGTTAGGGTAGTTATTAAACCTATCCCACTCTCTAGATACCCCTTAGCACGTAAAGGAATATTATTTGGGGGTCCAGCCACGGAGAAGAGTTTAGACACTAGGATAAGATAAGGAACACACCCATTATAAAGAAATCACATTAGGATTCTCTTTTTAAGCTGTTCCTTCAAACACTAGTGCTTAGGAAATCTATTGGAGGCAGAAGCAGTCAAGGGTAGCCTAGGGTTAGGGTTAGGCTTAGGGTTAGGGTTAGGGTACGGCTTAGGGTACGGTTCGGGGAGGGGTTCGGGTACGGCGTAGGGTATGGGTTAGGGTTAGGGTTAGGGCTCGGTTTAGGGTACGGGTTAGGATTAGGATACGTGTTAGGGTTAGGGTACGGTTTAGGGTTAGGGTACGCGTTAGGGTTAGGGTAGTTATTAAACCTATCCCACTCTCTAGATACCCCTTAGCACGTAAAGGAATATTATTTGGGAGTCCAGCCATGGAGAAGAGTTTAGACACTAGGATAAGATAAGGAACACACCCATTATAAAGAAATCACATTAGGATTCTCTTTTTAAGCTGTTCCTTCAAACACTAGTGCTTAGGAAATCTATTGGAGGCAGAAGCAGTCAAGGGTAGCCTAGGGTTAGTGTTAGGCTTAGGGTTAGGGTTAGGGTACGGATTAGGGTACGGTTCGGGGAGGGGTTCGGGTACGGCGTAGGGTATGGGTTAGGGTTAGGGTTAGTGTTAGGGTTAGGGCTCGGTTTAGGGTACGGGTTAGGATTAGGGTACGTGTTAGGGTTAGGGTAGGTGTTAGGGTTAGGGTACGCGTTAGGGTTAGGGTAGTTATTAAACCTATCCCACTCTCTAGATACCCCTTAGCACGTAAAGGAATATTATTTGGGGGTCCAGCCATGGAGAAGAGTTTAGACACTAGGATAAGATAAGGAACACACCCATTATAAAGAAATCACATTAGGATTCTCTTTTTAAGCTGTTCCTTCAAACACTAGTGCTTAGGAAATCTATTGGAGGCAGAAGCAGTCAAGGGTAGCCTAGGGTTAGGGTTAGGCTTAGGGTACGGCTTAGGGTACGGGTTCGGGGAGGGGTTCGGGTACGGCGTAGGGTATGGGTTAGGGTTAGGGTTAGTGTTAGGGTTAGGGCTCGGTTTAGGGTACGGGTTAGGATTAGGGTACGTGTTAGGGTTAGGGTAGGGGTTAGGGTTAGGGTACGCGTTAGGGTTAGGGTAGTTATTAAACCTATCCCACTCTCTAGATACCCCTTAGCACGTAAAGGAATATTATTTGCGGGTCCAGCCATGGAGAAGAGTTTAGACACTAGGATAAAATAAGGAACACATACATTATAAAGAAATCACATTAGGATTCTGTTTTTAAGATGTTCCTTAAAACACTAGTGCTTAGGAAATCTATTGGAGGCAGAAGCAGTCAAGGGTAGCCTAGGGTTAGGGTTAGGCTTAGGGTTAGGTTTAGGGTACGGCTTAGGGTAGGGGTTCGGTGAGGTGCTCGGGTACGGCGTAGGGTATGGGTTAGGGTTAGGGTTAGGGTTCGTGTTAGGGTTAGGGCTCGGTTTAGGGTACGGGTTAGGATTAGGGTACGTTTTAGGGTTAGGGTACGGCTTAGGGTACGGTTTCGGGGAGGGGTTCGGGTACGGCGTAGGGTA